>NC_065590.1:90426274-90726274 GCF_024542745.1 Macaca thibetana thibetana
GGAGAGATTATCCTGGATTAACCAGGTAGGCCCAATGCAATCACAATAGTCCTTTAAAGAGAGAGGCAGAGGGAGATTTTACTACAGAAGAAGACATTGTGACTCTGGAAGCAGAGGGAGGAAAGACAACTGATGCAAGAAAGGGGTCATGAGCCAAGGAATGCAGACATATCCAGATGCTCGAAAAACCAGAACACAAATTCTCCCCTAGAGTTTCCAAAGGAACTTGCCTGGTGACACCTTTCAGACTCATTTCAAGCTGGGACTCTAACTGTAAGAAAATAAATTTCTGTAGCTTAATGCAACCAAGTTTGTGGTAATTTGTTACATCAGTCACAGGAAACACGAGTCTAACATACAGCATTTAGCAGACTTCTTTTTAGACTTCAGATGGTGGCATTACTGTGGAAGGAGGGTGTCCTCAGAAGGACTTGGAGCTCTGAAGACCACCAATAAAGCCTTCTGTGTGTGCTGTCACAGATGCACTATTGACCTAATAGAAAATGTGTCAAAGGACTAGAACAAAGAACTCAAGAAGACATTTTAACCACTAATAAGCAGAGGAAGAAATGTTCTTCCTGGTGATAATCACTATTATCAAAGTGTGATTACATTTCCAATTAACTGAAAAAATTTAGCATCAGTTACAGCAAGCCTTGGCATGGAGGAGAGGAAAGAAGGACGTTTATGTTTTGTTAATGGGAATGTAGGTAAGTACCACCAGAACAGTTTGCTGCAGGAATTTCACTTCTAAGTATCTAATCTGGAGGAAAATGAGCTTGAAGTGACATATTTGTACACATTGAGCATAACTTTGTTGTAATTAAAACAAACATGGGGGAAAGCACAACCTTTATTCAATAGAATGTGTAAATTAATTGTGATTTATTTGTACAACATAAATACTATGCATATGTTTGAAATGGACATTTTAGATTAAATTCATCAACAGGAGCATGTTTCAAAACAATGCAATGATGACACAGCATGGGTAGTGATGGATGTGCTCATTTGATTAGCAATCTATATGATGTATACATATATCAAATCACGTATACCTTGAATTACAACCTTTTTTATCAATTAAATAATTTTTCAGAACAGAAAAACATGCAGTGTTAGAAGAAAAATCAAATTGTAAATTTAACTTTAAATTTTTAAGTTTAAACAAGACACCAGAAGCACTATCCATAAAACACTGATAAATTAGATGTAATTAAAATTAAAACTTTCTGCTCATCAAAAGACACAGTTAAAAGAGCGAAAATAATCCACCAATTGGAAGAAGGCATTTGTAAGGCATATAACTGACAAAAAGTGGAGTCCAAACTATTTCAAAATCATTACAAATCAATAAGAAAAAGCATAACAACCCAATTTTAAGGGGCAAAATAATCTACTAAGCACTTCATAAAAGAGAGCATCCAAGTGGCTATGAAGCACATGAAAAGATGCCCAATGTTGTTAATCATTAGGTAAATGCAAATTAAAACAATGTGACACCACTACACATTAACCAAAATGGTTAAAATTAAAAAGATGTCAGACAATACCATGCTTTGATGAGTATGTAGAGCAGCTAGAACTTTCAGACACTGGTGATGAAAGTATCAGCAAACATGCAACATAAGCTTACTCTAGACCTAAAAGTTCCACTCCTGTTTATACACTCAAGAGAATACGTGGATATGTCTATAAAGACATGTAACTTATCCATATGGAAACCACACAAATATCCATCACCAGTAGAATGGATACATACACTGTAGATACTCTTACAATAGAATACTTTAAGCAGTAAGAATGAACCACTACAACTCACAACATGAGTGAATCTTACAGATCAAACATTCAGCAAAGAAACCAGACACAGCCTAGGCACAGTGGCTCACAGTTGTAGTCCTAGCACTTTGGGAGGCTGAGGTGGGAGGATCGCTTGAGCCCAGGAGTTTGAAACCAGCCTGAGCAAGATGGCAAAACCTCGTCTCTACAAAAAATACAAAGGTTAACCAGGTATGGTGGAGCACACCTGGGAGGCTGAGCTGGGAGAATCACGAGCCCAGGAGGTCGAGGCTGCAGCAAGCTGTGATTGAACCACTGCATTCCAGCCTAGGCACCACAGTGAGCCCCTGTCTCAAAATGTAAATAAATAAATTTAATAAATAAATAATAAATTTAAAAATAAAAAAATAAATTCAGGCCAAAGGTCTTCTTTTAAAATTTTTTTAATAAAATATGAAAATAAGCCAGACACAAAAAGGTACATACTGATGATTTTATTTATATAATGTTTTAAACAGGCAACGCTTATCTATTTTGATAAATATCAGAATAGTTTTTACCTTGAGGAATGAAGGTGTTCTGTGAAGAGGCATGAGGAAACTTTCTTCAATAATGGTTCACACATGCAAATTTACAGAATAAGATGCCATTTATGGACATTTTACAACTTGAAAACAGTAAATATATGTAGATTTAGACACTTTGTAAAAGTACAAAAAATATATAATAACCATTCCCACCAACTCCAGGAAAATGGTAATTTCTGGCGAGGGAGGGTGAAAAGTTCAGTCCAGGGAGGGCAGACTTCAGTTTAATTTCCTTTGAACAGAACAATCTGAAGCAAAAACGTCAAAGAGTTAACATCTTCATCAATCTTGGTTTTGAATATAGAAATGACAGCAGATACAGGCTCTATTGTACTGTTTTGAAATATTTCACAATTAATACATTTTTATTTTAATGTCAATGATAAGAAATTTCTGTGGATCAAAAGTTAAGACAAACCCATAACCAATAGTTCTAATTCACATGAAATGAAGCTGCATTTTCCTGGTGCCCAAAGGTGCAACTCTTCTTCAGAAAGCCTTCCCTTCCTCAGGGTGTTCAGCCCAGACTGTTGTTAGCAGGTCTCCCTGGAGGGGTGCATTGCCAAAAGACTGTACCAGTGGGACAGGAAGCCGTGTCTCCTGTGTTTTCAAACCCCTCTTGGGCTACAAAATCATCACAAACATGTGGTTTTATAGCCTCCAGTTTCATATTAGAAAAGCTTAGACTTTGGCAAAATTAATTAGTACTGGAATTGGAACCTCAAGCCCCTAAAATCGGTTACACTAGAAAAGTATTCTTCAGTCTCAAGATGCAGTTCTCCTTCTGTGCCAATCTAGCTAAGCAGCGTCTTGACCTATTCTGGGAGCAGTAGCTGTCTGGCGCATCACTGGTTACGTGATAGCTCAGCAGCCCTGGAAACCTCAGGGTCAGGCAAAACCAGCTTCCTTCTCTTTCATCTTCCATTACCTACCTAACATAATGGAAAATCATACAGAAACACTTTTTTTCTATTATTCCTCTTGAATAATAGTAAGGACTCACTTTTTAGGCCTTAATTCCTTAAGCAAAAGAAAAAAAATTGTCAGATCTTTTGAAAACATACTTAGAGTCTTTTATTATAAAAATTTTGTTTGAATTCTCCTTTACAGAAAGCCCTTCTGTTCAAAAACAGAAAAAAGATATATTTGATTATTAAACAGAGGAGGTAATTTCTGTGTTTGTTAACCCTTGAATTTCAATGTGACTCAAGTTGCTGGATCAGAAAAGATGGGATAACGAATGAGTAAGAGGACACATGGGATCTGGAGCAAGTTATTACCTACAGGTATTGAACATGCGTGACAGAGATGTGGCTGCAGTAAAAAGGCCCAGCGTATACACAGATAAAAGAGTTTTTTCACTGTGTAGGCTTTATAAAAACAGCTTTAAGTATAATTTGCATGCCACAGAATAAGTATGCATTGATGATGATATTTAGTAAATATATAGCGGCGTACAGTCATCACAATCCAGCTTTAGAACACTTCCATCACTCCAAAAGGTTGCCTCTTGTCCACTTGCCATCAATCTCTGTGTCCACCCGCTGCCCACGTAACAACTGCCTTGCATTCTGTGTCTGCAAATTTGTCCCTTCCCCAACTTGTGCTCATGGAATCATACAATCTGATGTTTCCTGTGTCTGGAATCTTTCACTTACAATGTTTTTCAGGATCGCCCATGCTGGAGCATGTGTCAACAGTTCATTCCTTTTTATTTCTGAGTAGTATTTGAGTGCATGGATATATCACATTTTGTTTATCTAGTCACCAGCTGATGGACTTTTGAATTGTTTCCAGTTTTTCCTTACCATGAAAAAATGCTATGAATATTTATTTGTATACAAATCTTTGTGTGAATATGTTTTTATTTATTTTGGGTAGATATCTAAGAGTGGAATAACTGAATCAGATTGTGTGTGTCAGCTTAGTTTTTAAGAAACTATAAAATTGTTTTTCAAAATAGCTATATGTCATTTTACATTTCTACCAGAAATGCAAGACTGTTCCCCTTTCTCTATATCTTTGCCAACACTTGATAGATATTGTCAGTCTTCTTCATTATAGTCATTCTAGTGGTTGTAAAGTGTTATCTCATTGTGATTTTATTTTACATTTTCCAAATGACTGACATAGGTTCCCACACATTGGGAGGTCATATACCGGTCCCACTTCATAATCATGATAGGAAACCTAAATCAAAGTGCTTTGCTTGCCATCTCCAGCCATTTCAGACCTCCTTGAAGAGTTGTCCTGCTCACCCATGATCTCCAGCCTTTCGTTCCCATTCTATTATTTTCAATCTATTTTGTATTTTTCAGTCTCAGGTCTACCTCCTGTAGATAGCATAGAGTTGGTTCTTGTTCTTTTATTCAGTCTGATTGACAGTTTCTGCTTTTTTATTGAATTAATTAGCTTACATTTAATGTTATTACTGAATTATGTCCCTCATTTTATTTTTTTCTGCATTTCTCATGTCTTTTTTGTTCCTCTGTTTCTCTTCTACTGCTTCCTTTTGCATTAAGTGAGCCCTTTAATTTTTTTGCAATTGTTTTTTCCCTCCATGCTTTATTGTGGGTAGTTTTACTGCCATGTCTTCAAAATCACTAGCATTAACTTCTGCAATATCTACTCTGTTATTAATCCCTTTTTGTACATTTTGTAACTAAAACAATGTAGTTTTCATCTTTAGACATTTAATTTGGTTGATTTTTATCATCCATTGCTCTACATAACTCAAACAAATAGAATACTGTTATAATAATTGCTTAGCATTCTTCACTTCTAATTCTGATGTTGTGTCTGTTCTGGGATAGTTTCAATTGATTTCTTTTTTCCTCATAATGGTCATATTTTCTTGCTTCTCATTGTATCTTTTAATTTTTTATTGGATTTTAGATATTATGTATTTTACCTTCTTGGGGGATTAATATTTTTGTATCCTTATAAATATTCTTGAGCTTTGTTCTGGGATTCAGTTAGGTTATTTGGTAACAGTTCCATTTTTTAATTCTTGTTTTAATATTGGTTAGGTGAAACCAGAGTACTCTAGGTACTTTACCCAGTGTCCCATAAATCATGATGTTTCTCAGGCTGATTGGTGAAAACCAAGAATTATTTTTGGCCTTGTGTGAGTGCTGAACACTGTTATCACTAATCCTTTTAAATTGTTCTTTCTCTAGTCTCAGGTAGTTTCCTTAAATAATTGCATTGATTGCTATTGTACTGAATATTTGAGAAGAATCCTCTGCAGATTTCCAGGGTTGTCTTTCTGTTTACTTCTCTGCTTTCCAGAGCTTTGTCCTGTGACCTCTATCTGCCTTAGTTTCCCTAGACTCTCAGTTTCAGCTTAACTAGTGGAGTCCACCAGACTCTTCCTGGGTTCCCCTTCTCTGTGCCATAGTCTGGAGACTCTCCCCAGGCAGGAAGCAGAGACAGCTGCACAGCTTATCAGAATCGTGTCCCATCTTTCAGGCATCATTGTCTTTCAATGCATATTATCCAGTATCTTGAAAACTATTGTTTTATACAACTGGCCTAATTTTTTGTTTTCTTCTGTTATGTCATTTTAGGTGAGAGAACAAATTTAGTCCCAATTACTACATTTTGGCCAAAAGTGGAAATTTCAGTTGATTTTGTAACTACATTTTTCGTTTTGTTTTTTTTATTGATTGTTCTAGGGATTACAATATGCCTCCTAAATTATCAAAAGTTAATTCTGGTTACTATTGATCTCATTCCAGTTAAACATAGCAATTTTGCTCCAATATAACTTCATTTTCTCTCCCTCTTTGTCCAAATATTAACACATATATTGAACATACATGTGTGATGAGCCCAACAATACAGTGTTATAATTATTGCCTTACACAATCTATTTCTTTAAAAAATAAAAAAGAGAGAGAGAGAAATAAAAAGAAAAAATGTATTTATACCGTCTTTTATGTTTATCCACATATTTATTATTTAAGGTACTGCTCATTTTTCCCTATGGATTTAAGTTACCATCTGATAACCTTATTGCCTTAATGACCTCCTTTACTATTTCTTATAAGGCAAGACTGCTACAAAAAATTCTTAAAGTTTATTTTATTTTGTTTTTTTTTTGAATTCTGAAAATATCATGATTTTGCCTTCCGAACAAGAATATGAAGTTCTTATTTTTCTTCAGTCAACACTTGAACAATGTCATTCCATTGTCTTGATTTTTAATAGTTTCTAATGAGAAGTTAGACATTAATCACATTTTTCCATAGTGTCTGATGAGTAATTTTTTTTTCCTGCTGCCTTCAATATTTTCTCATTGTCTTTGTTTATCAACAGTCGACTATGATATGTCTTGATGTGGATCTCCTTGTGTTTATTTTACCTGGGGTTAATGGTGCCTGTTAAATCTGTGGATTAATATTTTTTATCAAATCTGGGAATTTTAAAGCCATGATTCCTTTAAATTTTTTTTTTCTGCTTCTTTCTCTCTCTTACAGCACTCAATATACATATTGCGTATATACCATTTTCTACGTATGCCACATTTTCTTTTATCCATTCTTCTGTCAATGGACATTTACATCATTTCCAGATCTTGGCTATTGTGAATAATGTTGCAATGAACATGGACTTGCAAATATCTCTTTGAGATTCTGTTTTCAATTATTTTGGATTGAAGTGGGATTGCAGAATTATATGGTAATTATATTTTTACTTTTTTGAGAATGGCTCATATTGTTTTCCGTAGTGGCTGCATCGTTTACATTCTCATCAACAGTTCACAAGGGTTCCAATTTCTCCACATCCTTGACAACACTTGTTATTTTGTTTGTCTCATTTTTGTTATTTTTTATGTCCATCTTAAGAGGTGTGAGGTGATGTCTCACTGTAGTTTTGATTTATATTTTCCTGATGATTAGTGAAGTTGAGCATTACTTTCACATTCCTGTTGACCACTTGTATGTCTTCTTTGGACAAATAATTTATTCAAGTCCTTTGTCTATTTTTTAATTACTCATTATACATGTGTGTGTATGTGTGTGTAGTGTGCTCATGCATGACAATGTAGGAGTTCCTTGAATATTTTGGATATTGGGATACCCAAATTCAGTACATATGAGACTATATTAGATATCGCAAAGGATATGTTGATCTCTCTTATCAGATATATGGTTCACAAATATTTTCTACCTTTTAGCAAGTTGCCGATATGATTTGGCTCTGGGTGCCCACCCAAATCTCATCTTGTAACTCCCATAATTCCCACTGGTGTGGGAGGGGCCTGGAAGGAGATACTTGGATCATGGGGGTGGATCTTTCCCATGCTGTTCTTGCGATAGTGAATAAGTCTCATGAGATTGGATAGTTTTAAAAATGGGAGTTTCCCTGCACAGGCTCTCTCTCTTTTTGCCTGCTGCCCCTTGCCTCCCACCATGATTGTGATGCCTCCGCAGCCACGTGGAACTGTAAGTCCCTTAAACCTCTTTTTCTTCCCGGAAGAAACTAACTTGCTTTTGATTTTACAGGCTCATAGGCAGAAGGGACTTGCCTTGTCTCAGATGAAACTTTGAACTGTGTACTTTTGAGTTAATGCTGAAATGAGTTAAGACTTAGGGTGACTGCTGGGAAGGTACAATTCGTTTGAAATGTGAAGACATGAGATTTAGGAGGGGCCAGGGGTGTAATGATATGGTTTGGCTGTGTGTTCCCACCAAAATCTCATCTTGTAGTGCCCATAATTCCTGCATGTTGTGGGAGGGACCCGGTGGGAGATAACTGAATCATGGGGGTGGGTCTTTCCTGTGCTGTTCTTGTGATAGTCAATAAGTCTCATGAAATCTGATGGTTTTAAAAATGGGAGTTTCCCTGCACAAACTCTCTCTTTGCTTGCCACCATCCATGTAAGATGTGACTTGCTCCTTCTTGCATCCCACCATGATTGTGAGATCTCCCCAGCCATGTGAAATTGTAAGTCCATTAAACCTCTTTTTCTTCCTAGTCTTGAGTATGTCTTTATCAGCAGGGAAAAAAACAGACTAATACAGTTACATTTTAACTCTGTTGAGTATTTCCTTTGTTGTGTCAAAGCTTTTTAGTTGATGTAGTCCCACTTGTCTACTTTTGCTTTTGTGGCCTGTCCCTTTGGTGTCACATCTAGGAAATCAAAGCACAAAAAATAAGTTGTGTTTCTATACACTAACAGCAAATAATCTGAAGTTAAGAGAATAAGCCCATTTACAGTAGCATCACAAAGAGTAAAATACTTAGGAATAAATTTAATCAAAAAGGCAAGAAACTTGTATGCTGAGAACTATAAAATGTTGCTGAAAATTATTTAAACAGGACATAAATAAAAAGGCACACATGTTCATGGTTTGGAAGACTTCATATTATTAATATAGCCATAATACCCACACCAAGCTACAGATTTAAAGTAATCTCTATGAAAATCCCTACAGCATTTTTTGCAGAAATAGTAAAACCAATCCTAGAATTTATGTGGAATCACAAAGGACCTTGAATAGCCAAACAATTTACAGAAAGAATAACAAACTGGCAGCCTCACACTTCCTAACTTCAAAATATATTTCAAAACTATGGTAATCAAAACAGCGTGGTGCTAATATGAAGACAGACATATAGACTAATGGAACAGAATAGAGAGCCAAAAAGAAACCCAAGCATATACTACCAAATGATACTCAGCGAGGGTACCAACATTATACAATGAAAAAAGTGTAGTCTCCTCAACAAATAGTATTAGGAAAACTGGATATCTACATACAAAATAATGAAACTGGGCTCTTATACCACTCATGAAAATCATCTCAAATTGGATCAAAGACTTAAACATGAGACCTCAAGTTGCAAAAGTCCTAGAAGAAAACATGGGGGAAAATCTTCACAGCATGGATCTTGGAATGATTTCTTAGATATGATACTCAATTTGTTTTTCCACTTTGGTCAACAAACAACATACAACACCCTGAACTCTTTCTTTTTTGCTTTTTTTGAGATAAGTTATCATTCTCTCACCCAGACTGGAGTGCAGTGTCACAGTCTCAGCTCACTGCAACGTCAACCTCCCAGGTAGCTGGGACCACAGGTGCAGGCCACCACACCTGGCTAATTTTTGTGCATGTGTATTTTTTGTACAGATGGAGTTTGCCATGTTACCCAGGCTGGTCTTTAACTCCTGGGCTTAAGCAATCTGCCTGCCTCAGCCTCCCAAAGTTCTGGGATTACAGGCGTGAGCCACTGCACCCAACATGTTTCTTTTTTCTTTTTTTAAAGTCTTCTTCACTCTGTCATATCTAGAAGTTCTGACCTTATGGGCTGTTTTAGAGATGCTCTGAATTCAATAAATTTCATAATCACATAAAATGAGATTATTGAGATTAAGACTGGTATTGGGATTCACATAACATGGTTGAAAGAATAATCTTTACCAAATGTTATTTCTTCTTGAACAAACTGTCATCAAGTCCTATCGGTCTTACCTCTTCAATATTTGTAGGATCCATCTATCATCTATCATTTTCATTCCCTCTTTTTATTACCTTTCTTTCTCTTTTCATCGCCTTTCCCCTTGAATATTGCTTCCAGCATCCAGATGTTCTTTCCGTGTGAAATATACCATCCTTGCCCCTAAATTGGCTTGAAAGCCCTCACTTGCTCCTTCTTGCCTATGGAATATTTTCCTAACTCATTAGCATTCTCTATATCCTACTTACTACATCATCCAGTTTCTTACCCTCCCTGCACCTTGTTACGTACCCTCACAGCACAGTGCCTTTGCATGTGGTCTTTCTTTTGTCTCTAATGCCATTATCAATCCTTAGAATTCCTGTTCGTTGAAGACCCCAAGTCACAGTAGCTTTCTGAATTCCACAGACACACTTAGACATTCTTTATCCTGGGCTCCCTGAGCACTTAATCCACCTTTAACATAGCACTTACAACACTGTATTGTAAATGGAAATTGGCTTGTCTGTCTTCCCACAATTATGCCAGCTACTTGAGAGCAGGACACTGTCTTATTCCTTTTTGTACTCACATCTAGTAGCATCTGGAATCCAGTAAATATTTACTACATTATTAATTAAAGAATAAATTAATAAGTGTTTTAATTAGTGACTGAGTGAGTGGTTGAGTGAGAGAACAGGAGAATCTAGAGATGGAAATATTTTGAAGAAAGGGGAGTTTTGAGAATGTGCCAGTCCCTCATTCTGCCTCTGCCTTCTGCCACAAGAGAAGCTGATTGCAAAGGTGATAGGAGAAAAGAGTACTTATTAGACTAGAGCTGACGACATCCTGGCAATGAGAATGCATCAAGATGGAAAGATTTTGATCACAGGAACTGGGAGACAGGATTCTTTCATTTAAAACTTTTCACTTGACAGTGGCAATTTTAATCACAAAGTTTGCTGATCTGGGGATACATGTAAGAGCTCTTTCGTTGTGTGCATATTTTCCTCCCAACGTGTAGCACTTGACTTTTAAACTCCTTTGCTTTAAGAAAAGAAGCTCTGATACACTGGAGTCATTAAATACTGGCTTTTTCCTGTACCTGAAGTTTTTCATTCAAACCCTAAAGAAGAATGATTAATGTTTTAGAATTTAAAATCCAGGTGAATTGCTAAGCTTATTTTCTTCACTTGAGTCTCTGATTCCATTAGGTAGATTGCTATGTAAGGGGAATAAGTAAGCCTATGCTCTACTTCCTTTAAAAAGGTATATTAAACAAAATTTAGCCAGGTGTGGTGGCACATGCCTGTAATCTCAGCTACTCGGGAGGCTGAGGTGGGAGAATCGCTTGAACCTGGGAGATGTCGGCTGCAGTGAGCCGAGATAGCGCCATTGCACTCCAGCCTGGGTGACAGAGAGAGACTCCGTCTCAAAAAAAAAAAAAAAAAAAAAAAAAGTACATGAAAGAATGTAGATTAAGAGGTTCATAACACAAAGCAGATCTCAGATGTGAGCAGAGAGCTGTAAGGATAGAATTCAGGAGACAATTCCCCAAGAGAAGCGTTGGGGAGGAAGAATTTCTTTTCTCACCTATCACTAAGCTCACGACTGAGACACCTATAGCAAAACTCAGTTTAATTTTTTAAAAGCATAAACATGTATTTAATTTAAATTTACATGACACAAGAGCCTTCAGAAATGAAAGCTCAAAGAAACAGAAATGCCCGTGTATCTTTGTGCGAGGGGTGATGAAGTGGATGGTTGTGAAGTATGATTGGAAAAGGGGACATGATTTAATGACAGTGAACTCGGGGGGAACTTAGCAAGGCCAGCTTGTTCAGATTCTCCTTTGTGTTTCTGTGTCTCCAGAGTGGAGGAGGTTCCTTTTCTCTGGGTATAGGATGAGGGCCTCTCACATATGAATCTTATGATCTACTGAAGGGGAAGGTTAGAAATTATTTTCTAGGTTTTATGGCCTGCTGCAGGGGAGATGGGCAGGGAGTCATCCTCCTTCTGCCATTTTTTCAAATGCCAAGTAGTCACATTTTAGGGTAGCATGTCTTGAGCCCCATCCAAAAGAAATTAGAAAGAATGCTTCAAAAATTGATAAGGATGATCAATGAGGCTTTTTACTTTCTATTAGGAGCAAAAGAGTGGTCAGATTTCCAGGGTGGATCCTGCAGGCAGCAGGCAGTGTAGAAAACTTGCCTTTCAATGTGCAATTGTCTTTTTAATAAAGAAAAATGAGCATTAAGTGATTAAAGGGATGCAAAAACAGACACGGGGATCCGAGACCATAGGTAAGTGCAGAGACTTTAGAGAGCCCCCAACTGCCTTGAAAGATTTCAAGTTTCTTAGGACATAATAAGAGAATTGGCAAATCAGACAGCTGAAAAGTTGCCAAAGATATCTGAAGCTTTCATGAAATAGAAGAGACAGGATGAGTAACATTTTGTGGACATCCCTGAGGTAAGCTCTAGATATCAGCTGAAAGACCGAATGCCATCTAGGTGTTCAAAATGGAGAAGCAAGTACATGATGCAAAGTATTTCTTAGAGTTTGATATTTACTTAGGGTTCTGTACATTGTTAAAGACGTGGTTTGTGAGCACCCAGAAAGTAAAGCTGCAATCACAGGGAGCCACTGCAGGACCACTGATGACAAGTGACAACATTAAATTAGGGAAAGGCAGTAAATAAATGGGTCGGATCCACACCAAAGCATGTGACAGTGTCTCACATGCGACCCTGGAGGACGAGACAAAGATATACAGGCTGGTGCTGGTGAAAAGATGCAAAAAGGTTGCCATCTCAGTGACTGATTTCAGAGGCTGCTAATTGGTAATTAATGTCTGAGCAAAACAATATTGTCAAAAATGAGCTGATAAAGGTAGGGCTTGGGACTACAAAAAAAAAAAAAAATCTATTCTAGGCTGGGCACAGTGGCTCACACCTGTAATTCCAGTACTTCAGGAGGCTGATGCAGGCAGATCACTGAGGCCAGGAGTTCAAGACCAGCCTGGCTAAGGTGGAAAAACCCTGTCTCTACAAAAAAATTCAATAATTAGCTGGGTGTGGTGGCACATGCCTGTAATCCCAGCTACTCCCATGGTTGAGCCGTGAGAATCCCTTGAACCCGGCAGGCAGTGAGCCAAGATCATGCCACTGCACTCCAGCCTGGCCAACAGAGCAAGGTTGTCTCAAAAAAGAAGAAAAGAAAATTATATTCTGCCTCTGTTTAGTGTTTGGCATCCTATTATGCCTGTATCTGACTACCTGGCACAGAGTGGCCAGGTATTCATCACTCGATGTGTATTTATTAAATATAGAATAAACAAGGCTAATAATTGTAGAGTGTTTACTTCCTAGCCACCATGCACTAGAGATGTCAATTCAATATGATTCTCTACTTCACCTTTACTTGCTGATTGGCCCTAATTAAACTCTTACTCATTAAATTGGGATGTTTTATATACTATATAAATAATAATTTTCTCAAATGTAATATTTTATGCTCCTTTTTTAATGTGGTGCCACAATAATTCTGTGAGGTAGACAGTGATTATGACTTCCGTTAAACTGAACTAAATGTGGCCAGGGGATGCCTCCATACATTGAGTACAACAAACTGCAACCTAACTTAGTACATGAACTAACTGTACTCCTAACTTAGGAGTACCCTTTTGTAACAAAGAGTTAAGTCTCAGCCAATCACAGTAGCTGATCTTCAGTCACTCACAGGAGGCCAAATGATCAAACTATGTTCAATTAAGGCAAACGCCAACCTATAACCAATCGAGCTATCTCTGTACCTCTCTTCTGTTTTCTATCCATAAATCCTTTCTGCCTGAGATCTATGTATGGGAACTCTCTAAACATCTTCTGGATCTTAATGCTGCCCACTTCACGGAGCATTCTTTGCTCAATTAAACTCTGCTAAATTTAATTTGACTAAAGTTTTTCTTTTAACAGCCCTATTTTACAGTTCCAGAAAGTGAGGTTCTGATTATGCTATGCACATGCACAAGGTTACACAGCTAGCAAGTGGTTAAAATGGGATTCAAACCAAAATATTTTTGTCTTTGAAGATTGGACTGTTTTTAGTACATAACACTACCTCAGCTTAAGGAATTGAAGCAGCTAGAGCAGGCAGATGCTTTTTTATTTAATGGCCTTCTTTCAAGTACTTCATAGAAAACAGATTTGCATCATAAAGCATGCCCAATCTCCCAGAGGCTAAGACACCATTTTTATTCATTAGCTCCTGTCACCTGAGAAGAGGTTTCACTGAAATTCAGTATCTATCCCCAGGAAGTTACAATGAAAAATTTGCTAGCCATTCAATAACTAAGATGCTTCAGAGACTTGTACAATTCTCAAGAAAGTGAACACTGGCTGACTCATTTCTCAGGTAGGAACATTGGAATATATTCTAGAGAGGCCACCATCATGTCCCTGAAACTTGGGAGACACTTTCCTTTCAGGGATCTTCATTCCCCTTTAGCAAAAGGAAAAGGTGGCACTGAGATACCTTCTAGTTCCTGGAAAAATGTAACTCAAGTTAGGACACTGCTGACAAAAAAATGCATCCGACATGAAGGATATATGTTGACAGTAAGCCGTCAGTTGGTTGACAAATCACACAAGCCAGAGCAGAGCTGAGAATTTGTCCACTCGATCCAGTCACCTGTTGCCATGTTGCAGAGACATGTGAATCCCAACTGGATTTTATTATTGAGCAAATTTTACAGATGGGGAAACTGAGGCATAGAGAAACTGAATAATTTGCTTCAAGCCACATATTCATTGAATGTTCAAACCAGGATGTAGCCCAAGAAGTCTGCTCCAGACCCACGCTCTTAAACACATACTAAATATCACCTCTCAAAAAAGACATATTCCTTCCCCTTAAGGATATTGTAATCAATGAGAAACAAAAATGCAATTTTAAGTCCCTCAACCGGAGCAGAACTTCTCCTGCCCAAGAGGACCCCAGAGCAACCTGGAAAGCTTGAGTTCCCAGCCTAGGAAGGGATGTCAGATACATTTCCTTATACCTGCTCCCTCGCTACCTGCCATTAGATTTCTCCTCTGAGGGCTAAACAGAAAACAACTGATATGGTTTTGCTGTGTCCCCACCCAAATCTCATTTTCATTTGTAGTTCCCATAATCCCCACATGCTGTGGGAGGGAGCTTGTGAGAGGTAATTGGATCATGGGGGTGGTTACCCTCATGCTGTTCTCATGATAGTGAGTGAGCTCTCATGAGATCTGATGGTTTCATAAGGGGCTTTTCTCCCTTTGCTCAACACTTCTCTCTCCTGCCGCCATGGAAAGAAGGACATGTTTGCTTTCCCTTCTGCCATGATTATGAGTTCCCTAAGGTCTCCCTAGCCATGCAGAACTGTGAGTCAATTAAACTTCTTTTCTTTATAAATTACCCAGTCTCAGGTATTTCTTCATAGTAGTGTGAGAACAGACTAATACATCAACCCTTTCAAAAGACCACTCACTGATATTAACCAATCACCTGAAGCTGCCCTTCCTCTTAGCAGTTTCAGCACAACTAACCAGCATTTCCTCAGGAAGACTGAGTAAGAAAATGTGTTAAAGAAAAAATTATCTTGACACTTGTTAAAGGTAGAAGGAAGACATTATTCAGGACTATCTTTTAATAAGGAGAGAGATGAGGTTCAACTCCCTTACAACAAGTGGGAATGTGTAGCCAAGAAGCAGACTGGAGGGGGCTGGATGGACAGTTACTAATAGGAGACATCAAGAGTAGGGTTCTTGCTAAGCTGACCTAACTGGATTTGTGCTGAGGGCAGGTGGTATTGTTTGGATATGTGTTCCCACCCACATCTCATGTTTAATTGTAATCCCCAATATTAGAGGTGGGGCCTGCGGGGAGGTGATTGGATCATAAGGGTGAATTTCTGTGAATGGTTTAGCACCATCCCCCTTGGTACCGCACTTGTGAAAATGAGTGAGTTCCTGTGAGATCTGATGATTTAAAAGTGTGTAGCGCCTCACCTCCTCCGCATTCTCTCTTGCTCCTGCTCCTGCCGTGTAAGATGTGCCTCCTCTTCATTCACCTTTTGCCATACGTTTTCTGAGGCCTCTCCTAAAGCTGAGCTGATGTCAGCATCATGCTTTCTGTATAGCCTGCACAACCATGAGTCAATTAAACCTCTTTTCTTTACAAATTATCCAGTCTCAGGTATTTCTTTATAGCAATGAAAGAATGGACTAACACAGCAGGCCAGGGTAATCAGATATTAAGAGTGGAAGGATTCTTTCTAAACTAACTTAGCAGGATTCTTGCTAAACTGAACTCTTCAAGAGTAGACACAGAGCCCAAGGATGAGGCTGAGAGGAGAGTTCAGAGAGGCCTGATAAAGTTTGGTTAAAGAGAGAGCCCTCATTACTGAACAAGGGACAGGTGATTGAGGCCCAAGCATTTAATGTGAGCATAAAAGACAGGGATGGGAATTGGAGTGACTGTATTCAAGAATTCCTTTCACCCTTAAATTGTGAGCTGTCCTAAGCAAGATATTCTCTTCTATGGGACTAAGTTTCTTATTGGTAAAGTAACTGTAATCAAACACAATCACCATAAGAACAGACTTTGTGTGTCAAACAAAAGTAACATAAATACGTGAAAGGAATTTTTTTAACTTGATATAAATTGAAGAGTTTCAGAAATTTGGAAAGGGGAGCTTTATTTCTCATAAAGGGTTTGCAGCCTTCAGTTTGGCCATTTCTGACTGGCTGGGAAGTTTAGCCTCCAGTCAGAAGCCAGAAACAGACCCTTCAAAGGAGGGGTAAAGGGAACAGAAATTTATGCTGCACAGGGTGGCCAAATATACATATTTCATAAGCTGAAGGAGAAGTCATGAATATTTATGAAAGGAGCAAGATGCACATAAGAGCTTCATGCCCATTCACAGGTCCCCTGTACAAAAAAATAAAATAAAATAAAATAAAATAAGTCTGCATTAGCATGATCAGAGGATGGAGTCTTTGGCTTTCTAATATCAAAAGGATAAGCAAAGGACACAAAACCCCTTACTGTGCATGCTCCATGGGCTGGCCAGAACAACTTCTGTGCTTATTAAAAGTTAATCCTGAATAAAGGCTTCTTTACCATTTTAAGAAGTGTCAAGATAATTTTTCCTTTAACACTAGTTTCCTGCCTCAGCCTCTACCTTCTCCACGACTCCAAACACTCTATTTCAGGGTCTCTGTAGGGTCTTACTCATGTTTGATTTATCTTCGGGCTTTCAGTTTTCAGCTTTCACTAAGAGCTTTTATCCAAAGCTCTCAGTGGCCATGCGGAACTGACCACGGGAAGGACACTCTGCAGTCCAAGAGGGTGACCAATGGCCCACAGAGGTATGAGGACAGCCCTGCCTAGATCCCAGGGTTCAAGTGGGCCCTGCCCTAAATGCAACAGCCTTGACTTAGCACAGGAAGCTGAAAGTCACAGTGAAATGGCTGCTGCTCTACTAAGAGCTGTGTTTATCTTACCTTTTAATTCAAAATGTCTTTACTGAGTCAATATATAGACTGGAGTAACCCAGATTTTGTAGTCAGACAGAACTGGGTCTAAATCAATGACTTCTTTAACTGTGAGGCCTGGAATGCATTGGTAGGCTTTAGTTTCTTCACATGCACAATGGAATCGATGATACTTGCTTCATAAAATTATTGTGAAGATTAAATTATCAATAAATAATAACTAATTCTTGAGGGCCTGGAACATACAGTGAGATTCTAGGGGTCTGGCTCTCACAGGAAGAAGCAAAAACACCACCTAATAACGCCCCATGTGCTTCTGAGCTGCTGATCCCTGGGGCCCAGCACAAGGCAGCCCAACAGAGGAAGAGGTGTGGGTTCTAGGGCCGGCTTGGGGAGGACATGCTGCAGAGTGGAAAGGGCAAAGGATGGGGTCACATGATTTGGTTTCAAATTCTGAGTTATTTCTTTACAATCCAGTGACCTCACCTCTTTGAAGAACTATATTTTTGCTGGGCATGGTGGCTCACACCTGTATTCCCAGCTACCCTAGAGGCTGGGGCAGGGAGATCTCTCGATTCCAGGAGTTGAAGACTGCAGTGAGCTAGGATTGTGTACCACTTTACTCCTGCCTGGGTGGCAGAGTGAGACCTTGTCTCTTAAAAAAAAATTTTTTTTTTAAAGAGGAATTCTATTTTCCTCATATACAAAACTGTGGTGAGAATACACACTTTAATGTGCTTTTTGCATAGAATAAGCAAGTAATATATTCAAAGATGACAAGTAAATGGTGCATAGTAGGCAATCAGTAAATGGTTAAAATTAACAATAGTTATTTAGAAATAATCAGAGGAAAAGTTTGCAGAAATATTAAACTTAAAAGAGCCAAAATATAATGGAGAAACTCAACTCCCCAGGCCTCAGAGGAGGCTGTTTTCAAGCTCCGAGGCTGGGTTTGAGATGTTCTGACGTATATGTAGAGTTCAGGACACACACTAGCCCTGCAAGGCACCATCGGGAGGAAAACAGTGACAGATTTCTCCTTCCAGCACCAATCTGTTGTTGATAAGACTGAAAAGAAAATTTTGCCTCCCTCAAAAATTAATAATTGTTCAACAAACCCTCTCCCAACACTCTAAGAACTGAGTCTTTCTTGTGCAAATCTAAGTTCTGATGAGCAAAATAGAGAACATTTCAGTCTAAAAGGATAATTTAAACAAACTTATCAACCCTCCCTCCCATGTATTAGATATAGAGAAACTGAGGCCCAAAGAGAAGAAAGGACCTGCCGGGATCAAAAAAACTATCATATGGAATTGGAGTTTCTAACTCCCAACTGCAGGACCCATTATGTTGATGGTTACAGAGGTCACTTTTATGATTCATTTTTTTCTGGAGCACATGAGATTAAAAGAAAGCTACAAGGAAAGAAGGAAGAGAGGGAAGGAAAAGAGAATCAGGAGATCAGGTACCTCTAAGAAAAAAGTGCCAAGTATAAGTAGTTTTATAGAGGCTTTCAGCAAGAGAGCTCCCAGAAGATAGCAGCCTACAAAGCCTCTTGCCTTCTGTTCCATATTTTGCTCTCTGATTTCATCTCCTGCATGGACCCTTCCTCACCTTCTACTCTATTGACAGCTCCCAAAATAGACACTGCTACCTGGCTTTTGCACATGCTGATCCCTTGCAGTGTTCACCTAGATCATGACAATGGACCTTCATGTCTCAGCTCAGGCATCTCTGCCGCCCCTGTGTGTCCCAAAGGACTCTGGACTTCAAACCCTTAGCGCTTCACACTGAAGTATAATGATATGTTTGCTTGTCTGTCCCACCACTAGACTAGGAGCCCCTAGAATGCAGGGTTGTGTCTTAATATCTTTGTTTCTCCAGTGTCTGCCACTTAAAAAAGTTTGCTTGGTTAATTGAGTGAGTGAATCCATGTCAAACACGAAGGAACACTTATTTCTGCAATGTTCTTGCTAAAGTCTTATGGGTATCATCTTAAATCCTTCATACATAATGTAATGCTCATTACATTAAGAAGTTCTGTCTTCAGATAAGACTTCACCTAGATTATCCTATTAAATAAAATAGTATTTATAAGTTATGAATGAGTAGTATTCATACATTACAGAGATTGTTACTATGTACCTGTGATAGGAACGACTGAAAAATAAACATATAACGTCATTGGATGCTACAGGCCATGGTGGACTCTTAACTTTGCTCTCTCCTCCTCCCCTCCTCTTTCTCCCATTCCCAGTCCTTCCCTCATTTGAGCAGTCTTCTCTTTCTCTCTCTTTATTTACTCTTGACTCTCTTATTCCCTGTTCTTCCCTTTTCCTCTCTTTCTCTCTCCTCTAATCAGTCTATCCTCTTTCCATCTCTCTCCATACTCACCATACGCAATCTGGAAACCAATACTGTAGCAGTAGCCAGTGGCCCAGGTACTGTACTTTGAATAGTCCTCCTGGGGGTTCCGGACTCTAGACTGAACTCTCAGAGGCATACTTGGGGCTGCCTGCTAGCTCTTCGTAAGAGGTACTTTTATAATTGATCTGTGATCTTACCCTCGATGCCCAGGAGGAGGTGGGCTAAGCAGGAAGAAGCTCTCCATAGCCCTGAGGAAGTATGAGGCTGCTTTTGGGCTCATAGCCACAGATTTCAGCATTTTTGAGAATCCTTTATGTAAATGATACACTTGTGAAGGCATAACATAGACTGCTAACCAATCATAATTGTACCATTATGTTTCCATGACACTGTAAACCTCTTTGCAGGTAGGGCCTCTCGCTCATTAATTTTTGAATGCTTAGCATGTGGCTTAAAGTAAATCATACTTAAAACGTGTGTTAACAAAAAAATGAATGAGAACATGAAGAGTTAACAGCTAGCATGAGCCATGAGTAAGCATCATGATTTAAATGCAACAGCAACACTTGGCCTGGCACTCGGGGTCTTGTATGACTACCAATGGTCCGCAGGTGTGCAGGCTGGGCTTGTGAAGCTATCCTGGGGAATTTTTTTTTTTTAGTTGTATGAGAAAAAGATTGGGTTTGATTATAATGTGTCTTTAGTTAAATAAGACAAAAAAATGAAAGTTATCAGAAGACACAGCTAAAGAGTATGTTGTGTTCTTTTATTCTAAGATACATATTTTCTAATCCAGTGTTTTTCAGGTTTTAGCACTAACATGCTCTGGCATTCAGTGTTACAGAGCTCCACACGGCTGGTTTTGATAGGTTTGCCAGAGCAGCTGAGTAGGGTCCATGGGCCTGTGTACTTGTTTCTTCAGGCTCTCACTATAATGAGAACTGAGATTTATCTCAGAAAAGAAAAAACACTGGCCAGGTGCAGTGGCTCATGCCTGTAATCCCAACACTTTTGGCGGCCCAGGCAAGTGGATCAGTTGAGATCAGGAATTCAAGAGCAGCCTGGCCAACATGGTGAAACCCATCTCTACCGAAAAAACATACAAAAATTAGTTGGGTGTGGTGGTATGCCCCTGTAATCCCAGCTACTTGGGAAGTTGAGGCAGAAGAATCACCTGAACCCAGGAGGTGGAGCTTGCAGTGAGCTGAGATTGTGCCACTGCACTCCAGCCTGTGCAACACAGGAAGACTCCATCTGAAAAAACCAACAAACAGGGCCAGGCACAGTGGCTCACACCTGTAAGCCCAGCACTTTGGGAGGCCAAGGTAGGTGAATCACTTGAGGTCACGAGTTTGAGACCAGCCTGGCTAACATGGCAAAACCCTGTCTCTACTAAAAATACAAAAATTAGGCAAGCGTGATGGTGCGTGTCTGTAGTTCCAGCTACTCCGGAGGCTGAGGTAGGAGAATCACTTAAACTGGGGAGGCAGAGGTTGCAGTGAGCCGAGATCGCACCACTGCACTCCAGCCTGGGCAGCAGAGTGAGACTCTGTCTCAAAACAACCAAACAAACAAAGAAAAGAGAAAACATCAAGACAAAAGAGGACTGCCCTCGCTTCCTGAGCCACACAGGCAGGTGCCTGGATCGTCTTCTGCCTCCCTGGGCTTGTCACTCTGGTTCTGGAGCTAAAATCACAGATTTGTATTGACTATAAGAAACTACCTCAGGCTTTCTAGGATATGAGAACATCCTCGCACAGCACTGATTGTCCATGACAGAGGAAGAACAGCCCTCGGGAAGTTGCTGGACAGGGGAGGGGGCAGCATGGCATTGGTCTGACATTTCAAGGTTCATGAGAATCATGTATAAAATCTGCAGCCAGGAGCTCCTGCCCCAAGCTCCTACTTTCTCGATGACTTGAACAGCAGGATACCAATTATGGGTTCTTTGCAAAACTCCTTAGACCACACTGCGTCTCTGTAGGCACTTACATTTTATTTGATGACGGTGACATTGATGCATAATGGTTTCCACCCCTGCAAATGATTACAGGCTCTATAGATGATATAGGAGAGAGATTTGCTGCAAAATTTAACAGTTTACACTAGAAAAGAAACGCTCTCACTCGTGTGCAGTTTGTACTTTCATGATCTCATACCTCATTCCTCTATTCTATTCTCTTTATTTTATTAAGTGATCAACATTTAGGGAAGGGCTCTCAGGAATTTTGCTGGAAAACTCCATTCATCCTCTTTTGATCTGGAATATAGAGACCAGAAAAAATATCTAAGAGTCACTGAACAGGTGGTACATACTATAGTCCTCACCACAGCTCAGAAAATTTAAGTAATGTTTCCAAGATTGCATAGCTGGAGGAGATTGATGGAGGCTCAGATTATAATATAAGCAATTTGTAACCATTGCACCAGAGTCCAGCAAAAAGGACGGTAGTTTATGCAGCAGGAAAAGCACTAGGAGCCAGATCTCCTGGATCCATTCTCAACTCTGCTTCTAATGACCTGAAGTAGCTAGGGGCACACCACTGCACTAATTTGCTCAGACTTCCATAATCAAGTACCACAGATGAATGACTTAAGCAACAGAAATTTATCTTCTCAGAGTTCTAGAGGCTGGAAGTCCAAGATCAAGGTGTTGACAGGACTGATTTCATTCTGAGGTCTCTCTCCTTGGCTTGGAGATGGCCACCTTCTCATTGTGCCTTCACAATCCCTCTGTGCATATCTGTGTCTACATTCTTCTTCTTATAAGGATGCCATGCATATTGGATTAGGGCCCACCCTAATGACCTCATTTAACCTTAATTATCTCTTTAAAGGTAGTCTCCAAATACAGCCACATTCAGAGGTACTGGGGGTTAGGATTTCAATCCATGAATTGGTGGGAGGAGACATAATTCAGCCAGTAACAGGTTAAAATCATGGTGTCAGTGTGGCCGCATTGCCTTCTGGAAGCTATAGGGGAGGATCTGTTTCCTTGCCTCTTCCAGCATCTGGAGGCATTCTGCATTGCTTGTCTAGTGGCCCCGTTTCCATTTTCAAAGCATTGCACTTTAACCACTGCTTCCATCGTCCTTCCCTCACTCTAGCTCTATTCTCCCTTCCTTAAAAAGACCCTATAATTTTAATGAATCCACCTGAATAATCCAAAATGGTCAAATCCCTTTATCATATAAGGTAACATATTTACAAGTCCCAGGAATGCGGGGTCTGGGGTGGCGTACAATGCAGCCTGTAATAACCACTTTATGTTTCCAGGCCTTTGTTTGTAAATCTATAAAATATGAAATAGCTAGCCCTGGCAATCATGTAGGCCTCTTATAAGAATAAAATAGTATACTTACTATAAAAATGTTTGGGAATATCAGGGCCAACACAAATGTAAGGTACAACTAATCCCAAATGTTTATAGTTTTCATTTCTTACCCTCTGACTGTCCTATACCTTTTACAGATTAGAAACACAAGTATTTAGTAAATTAAATGCATATAATATTGTTTATTAATTCTCTGAACCCTCAAAACAATGTAACAGAAGTGATGCAAGTATTAAATAAAAGCTTGTTAATTTGGTTTATGTACCTTTTTCTAGCCAAGAACTTCATTTTTGTTCAACCAGTACTTCATTTTTATTTACCATAGTGTTTGCAAACAGGAGGTGCTCTTGTCCATGGAACTCCATTCTCTAGCAAGTTCACCACTTCTGAACGCATCGGAGAATCAGAAAAGAAATGCACACAGTCACGGAAGAACCACAATGTGGATCACAATTTTCATGCACTTAACCCACAGCATTATATTTAAGTGACCATTTGAGACTTATTTAATCTTATTTTATAATCTATGCTATTTTGCTTTTCTGTTGTCACATAACAAACTACCCCAAAACTAAGTGACCTAAAATAATTGCTTTCTTATATTGCATGATTTTTTAGGTCAGGAATCCTGGCAGAATGTGATTGACCAATTCTGTCCCCTATGACACCAACTGGACTCCCTGGGCAGCATTCAGCTGGCAGCTGGCCTCTTTGCTGAGTCCAAGATGGCTTCATTCTCTAGCCTGGGACCATGGTGGGCTGGCTGATGGTCTGGGCTCAGCTGGGATCCTCCTATTCTACAGGAAGTCTCAAAGGCCCTCCTCATATCCCTCTAGCAGGTACGTGGGCTTCTTATCTGATGGGTTAGGGCTTCAGGAGAGCTACAAGGAGCAAAAACCATCACTAAAGCCTGTGCCTGGAAACTGACATGGCCAGGTCTGCTGTATTCTAATGGTCAAGACCATCACTGATGATGTCCAGATTTAATAGGTAGGGAAAGAAACCCATTTCTTAATGTGAAAAGCATCAAAGTATTTTCAGCTTTCTTTAATCTGCCACAAATGCTAACAAACTTGTGTTCCTTTTCCTCTACTCACATGAGATCAAAGGCAGATAGTCAGAAAGGAAAAGATACTGTCACAGGCAAACCTGTTCAATATTTTGATCGTTAGTCCTACTAGGCAAGTCAACTGCACAGAAAAAAAGACATGATTGGAATGATCATGGGAGAAGCAAGAAAACTACCAGAAGGTGACACAGCAGTTCCAAAGGGACAGCCACCTGAAGCTGGCATATGTAGGGTCAGCTAGCCAGAAGAAGGCTGGACAGCCCTTGAGGGCACAACAGCCACAGTAGAGAGTGATAAGAAGTGCTCAGCCACGCATCAATTTATTCAACTTAACATTTACTGAACATCTACTGTAAACAAAGCACCGAGCTGGTCATTATCGACATAAAGATCCTTGTCTTCCAAGGGCCTAGAGGCTCCTGGGGAGGAAAGATGTGGCAATTGTTAAATACAGCGTAAGATGATAATGCTAAGAATTACATTCTTAGTGATGACCTTGAGTTAGCAAAATTACATTGCTGTAACCCAAATTACTTGAGAAGGGCAAATAAATAAACAAAAATACAAGTCTTATATCTCGTTATCTTTGCAATAACTCCTTAAAATACATCCATCCAAGGGAACTTAATGGCTGAGTTCCCCTAATATTCTGAAAAACTCCAATATCAGAAATTACCCTTTTGCAATGCATATTACTATTTACCAGTGGATTTTCCTGTCCCATTCATTACCTAGTATTGATTGAGGGCCCATGATGTCCCTGGCACAGTGCTGGGAGCTGGTGTTACACATATGATACAGTCCCAATCCTGAGAGCTTCTCATCCTATTTGGAGAAAGAGACACAAGTCAACTCCTCACCCATTGCTTTGATGTCCATCTCATACCATTCAACGAATGAGAGCCCTCTGAGTGCCACGTGTCATTCTAGGCAGCAACAGACAAGACATACTGAGTTCCTTCCCTCTTGGAACTTATATTCCTGGGAAGGCTAATAACAAAGAAGTAGACAAGTTTATAAATAGCAGTATTTCAGAGAGCCATAAGTAGTGTGGAGGAGGAAAAGCAGGAGAAGAGGCCAAGGGGACAAGGGGCAGAGAAGGTGAGCTAAGGGACCTATTCTAGATGAGATGGTAAGGGCAGGTCTATCTGTGGTAGTGACATTTGCACCATTTTTAAATTCCCTGGGTCAATAAAACTATTACATACTTAGCCTAAAGCTTGAAACACCCAACATACTTAACATTTCAATGTGTAACCATACACATCGTATGGTTACATGGAATGATCCCATGATCATTTCAGTCATGTCTTTTTTCTGTGCAGTTGACTTGCCTGGTAGGACTAATGATCAAAATACTAAGCAGGTTTGCCTGTGACAGTATCTTTTCCTCTCTATCTGCCTTTGATCCCATGTGAGTAGAGGAAAAGGAACACAAGTTTGCTAGCATTTGTGGCAGATTAAAGAAAGCTGAAAATTCTTTGATGCTTTTCACATACCACATACACACACCATAGCTTTCCTGATATAGTGGCACTCATAGAATTGTCTCCTACTAGTAGAGTGAGTGCATTATGAAGTCAGAGACCATGGCTAATCAGCCAATAAATCATAAACAGTTGGTGAAGTGTTGCACTCACCCCTCCAGCCCCGAGAAATGTTCTAATTCTGGGGCCCGAGAGTGCCTTAAAATTACAAGAAAGGAAGAGTTGGGAATAGGTGCCCCAAATCTTTTTATCTAAGATTTTGCTTGAACATGTAGAGAATGTGGCAGGGAGAGAACCCACATTGAGAGAAATTTGATTGTCCTCCTAATCTGGTCACTGTTTTATTTATTTGCTAGTTTTGAGGTAGGAAGTGTTAATGAAGCAGGAGCACCTATGCAATTCCAAGGCTGATTCATATACTTGTATAAGGAATTAACTCCTCAGAAACAATTCAGGACTTAACCTGGGGTGATTTGGTATGAACTGGCTTAATCTGTTTGGTTCATATACTTAAATAGCAAAGAATTGTCTGCACTTAGGAGAGAGGGGACAAGGGTTAGAATTTTGTCCATGAGAAGAAAGAGCTTTATTCTCAATCACAGACCAGCCAAGAGAAATAGCCAAACATATGCTGACCATGTACTATGCAGTAGTTTGTATTGGCTAATTTATAAGTAGAGTTTCATTACATTTTTTGAGAACCTGAAAGACAGTTTTCATATCCAAGAGGCAATGTAACTTGTTCAATATCACACAGCTAGTGGGTGCTAACCTAGACTTGAGTTTAAGGCTGTTTGACTAGAATATGGGTGTTTTGTTTATTTGTTTCCATTTTACCAGCAGCAAAAGCTGTTTAGTGAATACACAGCTTGACTGCACTTCTGTATTAGTCTGCCTTCACGCTGCTGATAAAGACATACCTGAAACTCAGCAATTTACAAATAAAGAGGTTAATGGAACGGACTTACAGTTCCATGCAGCTGGGGAGGCCTCACAATCATGGCAGAAGGCAAGGAGGAGCAAGTCACATCTTACATAGATGGCAGCAGGCAAAGAAGGAAGAGAACTTGTGCAGGGAAACTCCCCTTTTTAAAACCATCCAATCTCATGAGACTTATTTACTATCACGAGAACAGCATGGAGAAACCTGCCCCCGTGATTCAATTACCTCCCACTGTGGTCTCTCCCACAACACATGGGAATTCAGAATGAGATTGGGTGGGGACACAGTGAAACCATATCAATTTCTTTGAAAATTAGTTATCTGTGACTGTCCAGTTAGCTTTTGCTGCATAAAATACCACTCCAAAACTAAGAAGCTTAAACATGAATGTTCTGTTCATCTCATAGTTTCATGCATCAGTTGGTTCTCAAGACCTGAGCCAGTTCAACTGATGTTCACACCAGGCATTGTCATGTGCCTGGCTCAGCTGGCAGGTTGGGGCCTCTCAGTCCTCTGTTTCACCACCCAGCATCTATCAGTGTGGCTCAGGTCATTCCCATGGTGGTCTGAGAGATCTGAGTGAAGAGGGAGAGGGGAATCCTCTATAAGTCAGCCATGCAGAGATGCCTGTGTCATAGACACTATCATCCCACAGGCCATGACAAGCCACACAGCCAAACTCAGTGTCAGTGTGGGGAAAGTCAGCCAAGAGCATGGATGCTAGGGAGAAATTACCATGGCCATTTTTTTCATGCAATCTAGCACACTGCTTTTGGCCAACTGTGTTCGTTTATTCATTTACTCAGCCAACTTTAGGAAGTGCCTCTGTGGCCACACTTATTCTGGACAGAAGCAGACTTTGGTCTATAGTTTCCAACCTAGCAGGAAAGACAAGCGCATGAAAATACGGGTCATGAATCATTGAGTATCATGTGAAGGGGGTGCCCTAGTCAGCTGGGGCTGCGAAAACAAACTACCTCAGACTCAGATGCTGTAAACAACAGAAATGTATTGTTCACAGTTCTGGAGCCTGAGAAGTCCAACATCTAGACAAAGGTAGATTCTGTGTCTACTATGGGCCTGCTTTCTGATCCATAGGTGGCATCTTTTTACTGTGTCCTCACAGGGTGGAAGGGTTGAAAGGGTTGAGGCCCTTGGGCCTCATTTATAAGGATGCTAATCCCATTCACAAGGGCTCTATCCTTACAACCAAATCATCCCTCAAAGCTTCCACCTCCTAATACCACCACTTCGAGGATAGAATGTGAAGATGTGAATTTGTGGGGAGACAGAGAGATTCAGTTCATAGCAAGGGGTAAATAAATTACTCAGGTAGTCTAGAGAGCCAAGAAGTTCCAGCAGGAGAAGCTCATGAACGAGGTGACATTTATCTGGACCATGAAGAATGGGTAGATGTCTGAGAGAAGGAGTGATATCAGTAGGCTACCTTCCAGTTCCTTGGCTGAAAGCGGGCACCAAGTTCTTAACTTTCCCGTAGATTCAATGGCTTTACAAATTTGTACTGTCGTGTTCAATAACCCTGCAAGTTTCTAGAGCCCTCTTCTTTTAGAATTGTTAAGTTTCTTGTTTCACTTTCCAGCTACATTATCTTGGCACCTGGGATGTTTTCCAGGCATTAAGTTGGTGGAAATGGAGGAGGGAGGAGGAGTACAATCTTTTAAGAAAATTGTTGATCCCTGAGTTTCTAACTGTAACTCAGGTCCAGGAAGACCATTTCAAAAAAAAGGACACACCAGAGCAAGGTGAGCCAGAATAGTGTTGATTTCAAGGAGGAAGAGATAAAAATCAAGAGAAAGGGGATACTCAGGAGATACTGGAGTCAAGGAACAGCAAGAGTCAAAACTGACTCTGAGATTTCTCACTGGAAATAGGACACAGGGGGAGCCATTGACAAGGCAGGAGGGTGAGGCAATAAGCCTGGTTTGTGATGTGCTGAGTTTGATGTCTTTGTGTCACATACAGAGGAGCTATCTAGTCTGCTGTTGGACATTTACATCTGGACGGTGGGGGAAGGTTGGAGACTGGACCAAGAATCTTCAGCAAGGCAGATGGGTGGGGAAACCATGGGTCCATGTGAGATAACCAAGAAAGGAAGGATTTACCAAAGAAAGAAGAGAGAAAATAAGGGATCTTCTAAGTGGCAGAAGAGAGAGAAAAGGGACAGGGGGAGGGAAGCACTAAATATAGTAGCTAATGGCATCATCATCACACACCTGTCTAAAACCAGCCATGATGGCACATCAAAAGCTTCAGGGTTGGAACATCATGAGTAGAGAAACTATGTTAACTGTGATTGAGTAAGATTCACTAAGTTTTTAAGAGTATGTTCTCTTCTGGCTTGAGTGGCAGCGTGGTGCAATGATTAAGAACACTGACTTTGAAATCAAAACTGAGAATTCAAATCTTAGCAGTTCTGCTGTGACCTCAGGCAAGTCTCTGAGACCTTCTTTATTTTCTTGGTAAAGTGGGGATGGCTCCTACCTTGAAGGGTTATCCTGAGGGTTACTGGTGTTAATGTAAGTTAATCCTGAGACCTGCATCTGACACAGAATAAGTGTTGTGAAAGTGTTAGATATTTATATTTATGGATATACACCCAGATGGAAAGAAACTGATTGGAACATTGTGCCACCTCATGCACAGTTTGGATAAAAATGGCCAGGATTGTTGACTATACAATTGATGTTCCAATCAAGAAGTTTGAACAGAAAGGGACTCGGGGATTCATGGCACGTGCTGGCTGAGTGAGGTGGAGGGTCACAGTAATATAGGGAGAGATCTATGTGGTGCAAATAAGGTGACATACATGGAGTGTGCAGGCTGGAGAACTGGCATCTCTCAGGTTGAAGTCACATGCCAAGTGCAGCTAGGTTTGTAGCATTTACTAAGCATTGGCTGAGGTGGCAAAGAAATTAGTCACATGGACAATGGAGCCCCTGCAGTGCAAATAGCACATGACTTGATGCTAAACAAGAAAGAAACAGAGATAATGGATTTGAAGATACTCTGTGTTGACTGTGTTCATCTGCTTCTAGACACCCTGGAGGGCTGACTACCTCTGCCTTTTTCATGCGGGGAAACTCTGTGAACACTCCCCAGAATTCTGTAACAACTATGTTGCAGGGGGTGTATGGAAAAGTAGTCCCTAATGAAAGCTGGAACTGACGTGCAATATCAGTAAGTGCTGCTGAGCACTACTCTTTGAGACTTTATCACACACACACATGCGTCTTATAATGATCTCTCTCTCCCTTTTAATTTGTGCATCTGATTCTGCATTGCCAGTCGGATAGAGTCCCCCACTTAGTATGGCATTCGAGGCTTTCTATGATTCAGACCCACTCTCCTTTCAGTCCCCAACTCCTGTGATTTTCTCAGCTCTGTCCGCAGCTACATAGACGCCAACTCCTTTCTTGAGCATATCACAAATGCTTATACTTAGCTACCTTTAATAATTTGTTTATTTAACACATTTTGAGGAAGTCAATTAATTTCTTCATCTTTTCATTTAATTTTTGGTAAAACAGATACAGTAATACATATAATGCTAGGCTTTGTAAGGAAAGTACTTTAAATATAGATCTCTTATATCACCAAATGTACTGTAAGCACTTAATAAAAAAAGTAATATTTATTTTTATCATTATTTCTGTCATTAACAAAATTGTTGTTAATTGCAAGAGTTTGTGATTATTATGAAAGTTAGGAAAATATAAAGGAGAAAATTAACATGTCCCCAAATTCTATCTTTCTGAAATATTCTGATCATTTTCTCAATCACATATATAAAGAGATCTCTCTACAAATTTGTGAGTTCATGGTGCATATAATTTTTGTAGTTGATGTTATTGTTTTAGAAAGAGGGTCTCACTCTGTCACCCAGGCTGAAGTGCGGTGGTGCTGTCATAGCTCACTGTAATCTCAAACTCCTGGGCTCAAGTAATCCTCCTGCCTCAACTTCCCAAGTAGCTGGGACCACAGGTGCACACCACTATGGCTGTCTGAGTTTTTACTTTTTGTAGAGATGGCGTCTTGCTATGTTGCCTGACTGGCCTCAAACTCCTGGGCTCAAGGATCAACCCTCAAAGTGCTTGCTGGGACTACAGGAGTGAGTCACTGCATGTGGCCTAATTTTGCTCCCTGATTTTTTCACATAGGATTATATCACAAATATTTCTTTATGTTACTAAAAGTTTCTCAAAAATAATATTTTTAGCTATTTTTATTCCACTTAATAGATTTACTTATTTACATGATAAATCCCCAAAAGTTGACTGCATTGGCTCTTTTGAAAATTTTCTGCTATAAATAAAGCTGTGATGTGTACATTGTTCAAGAGAAAAAAGAAAAACTTCTTATGCTTTTATTATTCCCTTTGGATGAATCTTAGAAATTGAATTAGTGGATTAACATGTATGCACATTTAGAAGCTGTTTATACATCCTGGAAACTTCTTTTTTAAGACGTGACACTGATTTCACACAAACTCCCTACCCCGGCAGGGTTTAAAGATCCCTTCTCGCTCCCTCTTCTCCAGCCCTGCAACCTTGGGAGGACATATATTCATACTTGGAAATTATAACCAAGAGCCTTGCCTTTTATGGGAGCAGAGACTGGCCCTTCCAGGTGCATGGACAATGGCAATGACTGAAAATTCTTAAGTTGCAGCTTCCTACATCCCTGCCAGGGATCCCCTTTTCTCCAGGTGGGCCTGCCCGCAGCTCACATAACTGATGCTGGATTGTGATGGCCACGCGATGGTTAAGAGTGCAGGCTCTCAGCCAGATCGCTTGGATCAAATACAACAGCATCATTTCCTCACCCTGGGACCTCAGGGCATCTTATACAACCTATGCACTTCAATTTCCTCATGTGTCTGATGGGGATAATCCTGGTATCTCCCCTATAGAGTTTGTGGTAAGGATTATGAAAGCAAATGAAGTGCCTCGTTTAAATATGGAATGATTAGAACAGCTGCATTTTCTTGAGTCCGGCTATTTTATTGCTCGGTTGATACTCCTGAAAACTGCCACAACAGAATGACACCCGTGTCACAATAGCTGCGGCAGTAGAAGAATGTCACAAGCCAAACAAATTCCACAACCAATGACTACAAAATTGCCTGCAGTCAGACAGGCTGTGCAGTCCTGGAAGGAGACGCAGTTATGGAAGGTCTGTGGCAAGCTCCGTTCCACTGCTTTTTGTTCCATGAAGCAAGGCTCAGGTTCTAAAATTAAACCCTTCTCCAGTACCCCAAACTGCCATGTGCATTTGAGGGTTTTTCATCTGATCTCATTACCATGGTTACACCTTGAAGAGTAAAAAATATATGACTGCAGCTTTTGTGAAATCAGGCCCACTTTCCCATGATTCTGGCCCCCTGTTGCAAAGCAGCTGATGGCTGCTCCCCAGAGGAGCGTGCAGAGATGGCCTGAAAGGACTGCAGACTGGGGAAGGCCTGCCTGCGCCCACGATGCACATCAGCTTCCTAACTCACAGATCTAACTCTGATTGGCAATGAGCCCTCTGATATGACAATCAGCCACTGGCATGGTCTGACAGAGGAGTTATTTGGTAGCATGTGGATGGTGAGTCTGCGGCCATGCATGGCTGACGTATCTGTCAGTCAGACATAGAATGCAAGCCTTGCCCTAGGGTCCAACAAGGACACAGACACACAGAACAAATGCCTGAAGGTCATAGGAAAGACTGGGGCTTGGGAGGCTCTAAAGGAGCACTCCTCCTCCCCTTCCAACTCAGTCTCTGAATCACTAAGATACAGAAATAAGAATCAAGCAGATAGAAACCTTTTTATTGATAAGGTGGTTTGAAGAGTTTCACCTAAGTCTACTGAAAAGTGGGCTCCTGAATACATCACTGGACAGACTGATGCCATCAGTGTAACACTGGAGACCACAGGCCCCTTCCTGGCTCCGCGGAGACTCTTACCAAGAGGCTCCCGGAATCTATGCTCCCTGCAGCCAGGAAATCCCAGAGAAAGGGTGGAGTTGAGCAGACCTTGCTTTCTTCCAAACTAACCATCTTGCTCTTCCAGTGGAGTTTATTAAGAAGTCAACAGTTTAACTTTAGCCCAGGGGTGTGCAAACTTTTTCTGTAAGCGATCAGACACTAAATATTTTAAGTTTTGTGGGCCACATATCATGTGCTGCACAGTCTTTCTTCTTCCCCCACCCCCAGCCCTTTAAAAATAGTTTCAAAACAACCATACACACACAAAAAGATTCTTAGCTCATGAGTCATGAGCCAGACCTTGGGCCATTCATTTCACTCACCTCTTCCTCCTCAAATTGGGGTCCCTGAACCCACAGCATCCGCATCACATGACAGGTGATTAGAAATTCAGAGTCCCAGGTTCCATTCCCAACCCATGGAAGCAGAATCTGCATTCAGCTTGATCCCAAGTAAACATGACTAATCTGGAAATTTTCACACGAGGATTTGGGAACCAGCGTTTTTCTCTAATAGCAAAAACAAAAATAAGACAACAAAAAATTCCATGGAACCTTGTAGGTACTGAATGAAGTTCCCCCTTGGCAAGTAATCCATATTTTTGTCTCAACATGTATTCCAAGTTGCCTGAAAATAGACTTTGTCTGCGTGACTGTCTCTCTCCCTCTCACCAGACACAGAACTCCTGAACGACATGGAGCCTGAACTTGCCTACCTCTGAGTTCTTAGTTTCTTGGACTTCTGAGAACAGGGGACAAAGCAGCACAGAGACTTTCTGTTTGCTTTACTGAGAAAGAAATCCCTCCATGTCACTTGCTATTAATCTTTTAAGGCCTTGGTTACCTTCTCTGTAAAATGAAGCTCTAAATCTCTTTCTTCCAGGAGGCTGGGAGGATCAGACTCTGTACATAAAGGGCTTCTCCCAGTGCCTGCCTGGTAACCAGTACTTAGCAAGCAACAGTCATTGCAAGGGCAATAGGTCTTGCGTGCACAAGGATCCCTGAGAAGGTCTGTGGCATTACACCGGGAAGAAGACTCTAACAAAAGAGGCTGCAGAGTCACTGGGGCAGGGAGAGTCCCCGCCCAATATACACTCTGTCCTGGCACAGGCAGCTGACGTCTGCAAAACAAGGATCTCAAGTTCTTCTCCACAGGCAGGAATTTCAGGGGTACAATTATTCAATTACCAGCATAGCTAAGTCACACAATGGTACCACAGCCATTCAATCATTACTCACATGACAAAAGTAGCAAGATGAAAAAACACCAAGACTGAGATGTTCAGCCCTGTGCCTGCTACTGCTTGACTTGTTGGGAATGAGCGCCATCTCCTGGACATAATTAGAAACACGTCGCATATTACCGGAGAATCATTTCCCTGATATCTGAGCCAATGTTCGTTAAATGACTCAAATGACTCAATGACTTTCTCCGCGGGGGGGAGGGGGGAGACGGGGAAGAAGAAGAAAAACAAAAAGAAAAAGAAAAGAAACTGACCATCTAACTAAATATGTGTGATTTATCACTTAGTTACATGCATTATAACTTCAGTATATTACTCACTGCATATAAAATATAGCTATTCATTCAATCAATTCTTTAATAAATATGTAGTGAATTGATTGAGTTCCTGGTACGTGTCATGCATTGTGTAAGGGGGATTGAGGGTAATGAGGGCAGGTTGAGAAGATGATGTTTAAATATGACTTCAGGAGGTGAGAGAGGCACGTGGATGTTTACAGTTCAGGCCCCTGGTCACAGGAAACAGCCAGTGCAAAGGCTCTGAGCAGGGTGTGCCCGCCGTGTTTGTGGAGCAGAGGAGACCTCTGTGGCTGCAGTGGAGTAAGCCGCCCCTGAGGAAAGAGAAGAAGTCAGAGAGGACACAGAGGGACAGATCACATCGGGCCTTAAGGACTTTGACTTTAACTGGGTGAAATAAAGTCATCAGAAGACTTTGAGAAAGGTATGGCTTGACCCTACTGATATTTTAAATGTATCCTTCGTGCCTGTGAGAGAAGATGAGTACTGTGAGGCAGGGGGCAAGGGCAGAAGCAGAGCTCAATCAGGAGCTACTGCCTTTAACCAGGTGAGAAATGGGAGGGGCTCAGAGCAAGGGGACTGCTGTGCCGGTGCCGATGCTACACCCGTTTCTTTTTCTTTTTCTTTTTTCTTTCTTTCTTTTTTTTTTTGCATAATGGGTGAGATAAAAAATATAATTAGAAGTTCTGATTTTTTTTTTTTTGTTTGCACCCTAATGAATCATGAGAGCAGGCTGCACTGGAGATCAAACATCCAGGCATTGGGAAGTATTGCCTTCGATCAAATATTAAACACTTGCATATCAAATAGTGAGCGCCTGTGTCACTAACCTCTTGTACCTTATCATAGGGAAGGCTCCATTTTGGAAATTCCAGCTTTAGAATGGATCCCAAAGACCTGCACTTTACAAGCTGTGTAGGCAACTTGAGTACATACATGGAGAAAAAATGTTCAAAGTACAGGAGCACAAGGGAGGTTTCTCTAAGGTCATCCAATTCCCCTGTTCCCAGAGGGGATCAGCTGCAGAGAGCAGAAAAGGTCCAGCAGAGCTGCAGGCACACTTTTGCATCTATGGCAGGGCTCACTCTTCCTGCAACACCTGTGATGCTGGCAGGTATATGAAGGCAGGTGGGGGAAGCCTATTCTTGACAATTTGTAACACTGATGTAATAATACTATTAATGATCTCACATCCTGTATCTGCATAAGTGATCCCCAAACCTGGCTGTCCATCAGAATCCCCTATGGATTCTGGTGGACTTGTGCTATTTAAAATACAGACTTCCTGACCCATCACTGACAACTTTGCAGCAGCGTCTCCATCAGGCATAGCAAATACTCTGCGCTTACTAATTAAACCAAGACTCAAGGTGATTTTGATACAAGTAGTGCATTTAGAGGCCACGTGGTTGCCTATTGGTTTTTCTTTTCTTCTTTATTCTTCTTTATTTCCTTCTTGTCTTCCTTCCTTCCTCACCTCCTTCCTTCCTTCTTCCCATTTATCTTTTGCATCAGCAAACGCTTCCTACGCATCTGCTCTGGGCCAGGTCCCGTGCTAGGTTCTGGGAGCACAGAGCTGAAGCTGACTTCCTTCCCTGCCATCTAGGAATGCACTGTCTCCTGTAACTGGTCTTGGAGATGGGGATCAGGCAGTACCACTGTCATGGGGAGAAGAGGTGCCAGGGAGAGGAAACATGAAGCAAACAGTGCAATTGCTGGTTTCAAAAAACAAAATATAGAAAACTAAGCTTGACGGTTTTTCATAATTAAAAAGAAAAAAGAGCCACCTAGAATTATAGGGCCATGCTTTTTAAAAGGATGAGAAACACTGGACTATGTAACCTATGTTCCCTGTGATTGAAACATTCCTTCACTCACTGCAATATATGAAAACATGTCCTATATTAAAGGCCCAGGTCAAATATGACCTGTGGCTTCATGAAACCTTCCCAGGTATCCCCATCTAGAAACAACCCCTCTCCTTCTGGAGCCCCACACCTCTCTCTCATCCAGTTGTGACAGCAATGCTGGGTATGCCTGTGCCTCCCATGTCACCCCCAGGGAGACTCCCTGGAGGAGGAGTCACTTTGTTCCCAACGCTGTACATCCACAACACCTAGCATGCTTGATATACAGCAGGCAGAGCAATGGCGATATGAGCTCCACCTGTTTTCTGAGCTCCACCAACTGCTTATTCAACCAGAAATAAGAATCTGGTTAAATCCAAACACCACCACCAACTTTAGAGTTGGGCTTCTTTTCAGCCTTTGCCCAGGACACCTTTGGATCCCAAACTCAATCATCCCTCAGTAGAGACTGTAAGTAAAGATTGAAACAGTGACCCTGAACCACAACTAGAATGAAAATTCTTACTGGAAGCCACCTCTGTGTTCCCCAGACATTTTCTCCTTCCAGAATGTAACTCCTTAGGAGTCGGTGCTATCATTCCTTTCACCCCTTCTGACTGATACACGGTGAACACCTTCAAGGGCAGGGCTGGTCCCTGAGCAGCCTCTTCCCCAGAGCTTGACTCAGTGACTTCACAGAGTAGGTCTTCCATATGCAGACCATCCTCATTATTCACAGATTGCATATTTGCAAATTGGTCTACTTGCACAAATTTACTTGTAACCCCCAAAATCCACCCTTGCAGTGATGTTGTGGTCACTCGTGGACTAGAAGAGAGTTGTAAAAAAAATGTACACCATTCAATGCGCCTGTTCCCAGCTGAGGTTGAACAAGGCACCCTCCCCTTCTTATTTCAGCTTTCAAACTATAAACAAGTGTCTTTTGTGTGTGTAGTCTATTTAGTGCCATTTTTTTTTTTTTTTTTTTGTATTTCTGTGCTTTTTGTTGATAATTTTGCTGTTTAAAATGGCCTCCAAGCATGGTGCTAAAGTGCCGTTTAGTGTTCCTCAGCGCAAGGAGACTGTGATATACCTTTTGGAGAGAATACATGTTAGCTAAGCTTCGTGCAGGCACGAGTTACAGTGCTGTTGGCTGAGTTCCACGTGAATGAATCAACAACAAGATACATCCAGAAAAAGGAAGAGGGAATTTGCAGATCCACATGCGAGGCTGCTCCAGAAGGTGTTGAAGTAGCATGTAGTCCATGGTGCATGATGAAGATGGAAAAGATGGGGAAGTGGCTAAATGGATGGATTCATGAGATGACAACTAATGTAAAGATAATTTAAAAAGGGACAGCATTGTTGTGAGGCTGAAAGCCAAACAAATTTACGGTCAGATAACCCACGGTCAGGAAAATGTTACCCTCTTCTTGGCTGGTGCTGGCTGGCTCACATCATTCAGAAGGCAATGCAGTGTGAAAAATGTTAAGCTTGCAGAGGAGATTCATTTCTGCAGATCAGGAGACTATGGAAGAATTTTGAAAACACCTGCTAAGTATTATACAGGCAAAGGGCTATGTGGAAGAGCACATTTTCAGCACTGATGAGACTGGCTTGTTTCACAAGAATAATGTTGACAAATAAACCTATATAAAGCAAATTTCCCCTTGAAGCAATAATTCAGTACCCGCTAATGCAATATTCACAGCATCTTTATAGAATATGACTATCAAGAATAATGAAAATGAATTATATATTTCTGAGTGCAAACGTGAATAAGTCCATCCATTTCCGGATGCTGTAGTAGATTGATTGGGAAATAGACCCAATTATCCCCCCTTTCTTTACTTTGTGACTTTACAGTTTCTTCTTCTAAGAGGTAGAGTCTATTTCCCCACTCCTTGAATCTGTGCTGGTCTTTCTGTTACTTTGGGGACAGAATGTTGGAAAAGTGATGTGGTGCCATTTCTGAGGCCAAGCTTCACGAAGCCTTGCAGTGCTCTCTCTCTCTCTCTCTCTCTCTCTCTCTCCCCCCTTTCTCACCCCTGAAATCTTCATTAAAAGCATGCCCATGGAACAGAGGCATCCTCAATCAGCCAATGGCCTGCCAACCACCGGACAAGTGAGCAAGCCTTGGTTCAAACCAGAACTTGCCAAACAGACTCACCAAGATCAGCAGAACAAAACCACTCTGTTGACCTATAGACTCATGAGCAGTAGTAAATGGGTCTTCTTTTAAGACATTACCTTTAGGGCGGTTTATTACACAGTATTAATGTGGCAATAGATAACTGACATAGATGCTGAGAAACTATCTCGAATTTCTTTGATATTTTGTCTCAGATGTAACCTACAATCACATTTTAGGGAGACTAGAGGAGGAGGCAAGATTAGCTTCGATTCTCAAGTATTTTATGATCCTAAGTTTTTGTGTGTGTTGGATCTGGTTTTCTCTGTAACAGTTCCTATTGCTCAGGCCTTTCTTGCAGCTAGGATGACAGGGAACACACCTCATATCAGAAATAGGTCATGGTGGTGTCATCCTAGTGAATAAGAAATTAACTTATATGTTTGAGAAAAATATCTGTGCACATAGTCCCCTAATAGGCTTATAGTTTAGATAAGTAACACACATGCTTCTTCAATAGTGAGCACCTGTTCAACAATCTTATATGTGTGACCTCAGGGTATTTTTGTCTCTGACAACGGTAAGCTAAAGGAGTTCAATATTGTGGTATGAATTTATGTGCCATGAATTTAACTGAGTAATTATTCATGCTTGTTTTTTTTTTTTTTTCTGTGGGAAGCCCTGCAAATGCCCCAGCTTTATGATGTAATTTTAGTGAAATTAGACTTGAACATCTCAAAGTTGTGTAATTAATTATATTCAGCTTCAATAAAGATCACTAATTGATTCAAGCCACCAGCAGGACACCTGGAAGTGTCAGTTACACATTATGAGTGGCCTCCTGGGGCCTTAGTGTGATAGCTAATTAGATTTCCACATTTTTAAAAAATTAAATTCTGTTTGGCTACGGTCAGAGAGTATACATTTAGTTCACAGTTGAACGTTTAATGCCCAGCTTTAAGTTAATGTTCATTAAAAGACTTAATATTATAAAACTTAAAATAATTAAGAGCTAAAATGTGTTAAGTGTATTTCTGAACCTTGGTAATAAGGAAAAACAATAATTGTGTGACCTTTTAATTTCATCTTACGGCATTTTATAACAAGGCTGCCTAGGGGTCATGCAACTATTTTAGGAACTATAACTTGGTTTGACTCATTCCCTGTTCATAACTGATTAAGGCCCAGACATCTTACCAACTCAGAGAGAATTGATAACATCAGGCTTTGCTATGTGGTTCTGATGTCGTCGACATTTAGAGGCAGATGGGCACCAGAGGGTTAGAAAGAAAACATCATAGAGAACGTGGGGCTTTGTAATGGGGACAAAATTGTGAAAGTCAAAATGAAGAAGGAAGAGCTCCCAAGAGGAGTCACAACATGAGAAATGGCATGGAGGCAGGATGTGAGATATGCACATCAAATCTCCAAATATCTTTTTCCTCTTTGATTTCAAGTTCATACTAGGAACTCTAATCCGTGCAGAATAAATGCTCTCACTGAAAATTGCAGAGAAGAGAAGATGTCCACCTGGGAAGAGTAGCACAAGCAAAGATCCCCATATACAATTATTTGCCCCAGTCATGGATGGAAGGAGAGACCTGGAACAGAGGATCACAATGTTATGTCAGCACCTTGGTTTCTCATTCGAGAAAATGGGATTGTTTTTTCTTACTTCTGTATTATTTCACAACTATGGAAGGATTGACTAGGCTTATTAAAGAAATTAGCAAAGTAGAAATAATTTACCTAAAATGAAAAGTAACAAAAGTATATTCATTATCTCTTGCTGTATAACAAATCGCCTCAAAACTTAGAGTCTTAAACACACACATTTATGCTCTCGTGGATTCTGTGGGTCAGGAATCCCAGCATGACAGAACTGGGTCCTCTGCTTCAGGGGTGTCTGAAGATTGCAATTAAATTGTCAGGTGGGGCTCTGGTCTCATTTGAAAGTTCAACTGTGGAGGATCCCATCTATGCTCACTTATGTGATGGTTGGCAGGACTCAGTTCCCTGTGGCTTTGGGCTGAAGATCTTAGTTCCTTGCTGGCTGTTGGCTGAAGCTTGCCTTCAGTTCTATGGCAGGTGGAATGCTCCAATATGGTGGCTTGTTTCACCAAGAATCCAAGATAAGAAGGCAAGAGAGAGTGCAGCAAGATACAGAGTCCTAGAAAGACAAAGTCAAGGGGATTTGTAACATAATCATGGAATTTGCATTCCATTACATTTGCCTTCTTCTGCTCCTTAGAAGTAAATTGCTAGGTTCAGCTTACACTCAAGGGAAAGGAGTTGCATGAAGGGTAATGAGTATATGTAACCCTCACAAGTACCAACAGGCATGAGTACAATGAGTATCTTTGGGGGCTGAGGATGTGCCAAACACAAAAACGGCTCTGATAAGATGAATCTCCGCACACTCTGCTGATAAAATTATAAGTGTATACAACTCTTTTGGAAAGCTACTTGGCAATATGTGCCCAAATAGCAAATGTGAGTACTTTATCATCCAAATATTCTAATACCAGGATTATCTTAAAGAAACAGTCAGACATGCACAGTAAAAATTTAAGGACAGAGATCTTCATTAGGGCCTGATTTGGAGAAATTAAGCAAAGGAAACCACATAGCCGACTTAGAAACCACATAGCCGACTTCTGCTAAGGTACTAAGTAAGTAAAACAATGTATTAATTTGGGGATGTTAAATAGTAATTGAAAATGAACTTTATTCACTTAATGATATATCTTAGAGGAGATACATCTGTTATATCTTAAATGTTAAATATATATAAATGTTAATCTGGCTGTTGTTAACAGTGTTGGGTTAAGTAATTACATAATATGTATACAGCCCAACTGTTAATTTTCACCTAAAAATTTCATTACTTAAGTGTTGGGTTAAGTCATTATGTAATATCTATACATTCCAACTATTGATTTGACTGTATAGATATTACATAATGACTTAACCCAACACTTAAATAATAAAATGTTTTTCTCATTCCCAGTCTTCAGCTTTTACAAACATACTTGTAAGGAAGTTTTCTGTGGAGTATAAATCTGTAATTGGGGAAGACATTGGGGCAAAGTTATGTATTTTGAGTAGTATAACTACATCAATTGTATGATAATATCACACACATTCGCATAGAGTAGGGGGACGACATGCATCTAATGTGTGATGGCAAGTTGAGACCGTGTTTCCTTCCCAGCTCTCCCAGATTCCTGAAGGAAGACTGAAGGAAAAACAAGGATCCCCTTATGCAATGCTTTGCCCCAGCTGTAGATGGAAGGAAGGATCTGGGACAGGGGATCACAATGTCATGTTAACAACTTCGTTTCTTATTCAAGAAAATGAAAACATATTTTACTTCTATATTATTTCATGACTACAAAAGGACCTACTAGGTTTATTAACAAAACATACAAAGGAGAGATAATTTACCTAAAATGAAAAGTTAAAAAGCATATTTACTATCCTTTTTTGAAGGGAGGCTGTGCTGGAGGACGCAAACGGAACTGAGCGGACAAGAGTCACCCATGGAACATGGGTGTTTCTGCACACACAAAGGGAAGGGGGCGTCTTGTTGGTGCCGAGATTTTTTTGCGAGACACGACATCTGCTGACACTCAGGGGTGCCATTAAGTGTTAAGAAAAAGGCTCACAGGAGAAAGATGTAGCTCACAGGAGAAAGATCTAGGCAGGAATGGGCAACAATGAATCATCAAGATCCCAGTGGTGCCCAAGCAGTGTGGGAGATGGTTGCTTTAGGGTTCTGAAGCCTGCATAGAAGGCAGAAAGAGTAGGCAGGGGTGGAGGGCCACTCTGCGAAGACAGGGGAATGCTGACACTGTGTAACCAGGTGGGAAGCATATTGACAATTCACACCAGTCTCTCCAGGGAATCCTAGATGCCAAGGGAGCTACACAAGCCAGCCCTGAAACAAGTGAGCCTGCATGCCAACCCCCAACTCCATCCCCACCCCAATTCCACATCTCCCCACCAGCTGCCTTGGCTGCTCTAACAAACAGGAGAAGACTGCAAATGCCCCTTACCTCCTCCTTTAGACTGCTGACCAAAGCAAAAGCACAGGGAGGGCCAGGAGAGGGATACAGAGAGTAGGCCTGTCCCTCTGCACTCACATGCACTCGTGTTTGCAATCAATATTTCTGGAAGAATAAAAAAGAAACTGGCATTACTGAATGGGCAGGACTCACTAAAATAGGTGGGTGGAGAGTTATTTTTTTCTCTCCATTGTTACAAAAGCTTTTCTGGTCACACTCACAGAAAGAAGTGTCCTCAGATCACTTATGTGCGTGAAAGCAATCTCATTTTGATTATTAAAAAGGTCACCCAAAGTATTAATGAAAACCTCAAATTCTTAACCAAGTTCGATATGTCCTTGTGTCTCTGTGCAGGCCTCACCCAGACTTAGAAGCCTTGATTGAGTGAGTAAGGGCGATGATAGGAGCACGCACACACGCGTGAGCACGCACACACACACACACATACTTATATACATAGACATCTATGTGCATGTGTATATGTATGTATGCATGAAGGACCACAGCAGATGTATGTGGAGATACACAGATACAGATGTAGATGCACGTATGTTGATTTTTTTTGTTTTATTTACTTTTCCAGACTTCCGCCTCTCACAGGCTGCTATTTCAGGCCCCACTAGGGTTGGAAGCCGTGGAGAGGAGCGAGGAGGCAGGAAAGGTCTTACCAGGCTGTGGACCTGGCATTGAGCCCTCTAGCCTTGGCAAACATCTCTCCCTCTTTCGTGGATGTTTTGTGGGTTTCTCAGGGAGTTTTTTACTGAGGGCCTCTACCCATATCTCTCTTGACATGAGAGAGGCCTCTGTTCCCTAGACATTGCACAACCCGACACTGTGCTGGATCCCACTGAGGCAGAATAGGGTGTGGAGGCTAGCAACCTAAGGGCACGCTGACTTCCTATGACTAAATCAAAAGGAAAACCCCAACTTTCCATACCTAAGTAACAAAAGAACTGGAGGCTGTTCCCTTTGCATCCCCCACTCCCATTTTCTGCTTGGAAAAGGGGGTTGCTTTCTGTAACAAATCAGACATTTGCATTGGAGGGTAACTTTGTAACTTCAGCCTCTGATTAGTTACTTTCCACAACCAACTATTTCTACAACTGATCGCTTGTAGAAAGCAATCCATCAGACTGATTGTGGGCCACTACTTCATTTACATAGGTTGTATACCGAGTAACCAATGGGAGACCTCTATAGCACATTTAAACTCCCAGAATTCTGTAAAGGTGCTCTTGAGCCCCTATGCTCGGGCCAGCTCCTACCCTGTGAAGTGTGCTTTCATTTTCAATAAAGCTCTGCTTTTGTTGCTTCATTCATCCCTTGCTTTGTTTGTGTGTATTGTCCAACTCCTTGTTCAAAATGCCAAGAATGTGGACACCTTCCACTGGTAACCCCGTCACCCCTCCCTCCTCCACCAGACAGTCTCCCTGCACATAACTCTTCCAAGGGGCTCCAGCTTCTCCATCCCATGGGTCCACTGGTCCTTGGAAAGGGCTCTCATCTGTGCCCCAGCAGGTGGGAGAGCAGTTTGCTCCCTGGACAGCCCTGGCTTTCTCACTCTTCCTGTTTCAGGCACAGACTGCAATCTTTGCTCTTACATTTCTCAGGCATGTTTCAGACCATAGGCCCCCTCTGTCCTTCAAACTTCAGGGAATCCAAATGAAGCTCTTCGAGTAGCCCTGAAGCCAAAGCCTCTCACTTAAGGTGAGAGACAAGCACTTCTTTGCTCTTGTTGGGACAAGCAGGGAGGTTGATATTCACAACATTCTGACAGTTCTCTTCAACTCCCAGCTTGCCCAGCTCAGCTCTTCCAGGCTGGACGCTGGTGTTAGTCCATCTGGGCGGAATCAGTTTCACAATCTATTTGCACGGCCTGCACAGGAGAGTTCGCAGCTGGCTTTAGGCGGGAGGCGCTCTGCTACGATGGAACTGCTCTCGGCTTAGGGCCTGTGCTAAAATGGACAAAACCCTATTTCAGCATACTATTCCCCATTCATACCTTATTCACAATAACTTTCAAGGAGGACTGGGGGTCTAGACGGAGAGTGAAATATATTTTATACTGTATTATGTGCTATTAGATTTTTTTTAAATCCATGGACTACTTATCTCTCAATAAAACAAAGAAAAATTAGTTTCACAAGGAATAAACTTCATTTAACAAGGGAAAATGCTCTGGATACAACTGTACTTTTTAAACTTTATTTTAAAACAGAAAATTTTTGAAATGCTAAATGTAAAAAAAAATTAATATATGTACAACTATATTTGCTAGGTAAAAACAAATACATGAAATACTAGAAAGAAACAATCTGTGATGTTCAGGTTATGATTTTTTAACCCACTATTTTGTGGAGATAGGTTTCATACTGTAGATAGTTTATTTTCTCATGTTTTTACTTGTAGAAATTTCTGAATTTTATTTAGTATAATTTTATTTTCTTATAACTAGAAAATTCAGGTTACAAAATATCCATGGCCTGAAATAGATCCCAGTCTACTATTATAACTCAAGGGACAAATCGGAATCTTTAGGGCAGAGTCAGTCACCCAAGATCAACTTCATTCTGAAGTGATTATGTGTGACAAGATGGTGCCCTCTCTCACTGGGCCTGGAGGCAGATGTCTGCTCCTCTCTGCCCTGCCAGAGCTTTGGTGAATCTATCTATCTCATCTAGCTTCGGGGCATCTATCTACATCCCCTTGGGTCCTGCATGGCTGCCCTAGGCACAAATCATGAACAAAGTAACATCTCATTCAGGGCTGACCCCTTCAGTCCGGGAACTCGGTCACACGATGAAAAGCAAGGCTTCGGTAAAATTCCATTTAAACTGTGCTTGCCAAACCATTGAGTAGGAAAAATTATACCAAACCTGTTCCAGGAAGGAAATTTGTTTATTGTTACATATATTTGCATGTATTGATGGGGCATATATGATATTTTGTTACATGCATAGAATGTGTGATGATTAAGCTGGGGTATCATATTGAGTATTTATCCTTTTTATGTGTTGGGAACTTTTCAAGTCCTCTCTTCTAGCTACTTTGAAATATACAATATCAGTTAACTATCATCACCCTACTCTGCTATCTGTCATTCGAACTCATTCCTTCTAACTACGTTTGTACCCATTAACCAGCCTTTCTCCATCTCCCTCCCCCACCCACATTTCCTTCCCAGTCTCTGGTACCTATTATTCTATTCTTTACCTCTGTGAGGCCCAATTTTTAAGTTCCCATATCTGAGTGAGAACAGGTGATATTTGTCTTTCTGTGCCTGGCTTCTTTTACTTAACATAATAACCTACAGTTCTATCCATGTTGCTGCAAATGACATTTCATTCTTCCTTATGGCCAGAAAATATTCCTCTGTGTGTGTGTGTGTGTGTGTGTATATATATGTATACATACACACACACACACACACACAGTGAAGATGTGATTTTTATATATATATATATATATATATACACACACACACACACGCATACATACATATATATATTGCATTTTTCTTTATTTACCATCTGTCGATGGACATGCAGGTTGATTCCATATCTGCTATTGTGAACAGTGCTACAGTAAATATGGGAGTGCAGGTATTCCTTTGGTATGCTGATTTACTTTCTGGGAAGGAATGTTTTTATATAAAGTTTTTTGTAACTTTCTTCTTGGAAGAAATTAGAATATCTCATAAAATTGTTGAGTAATTTTCTAATAAACTTTTATAGGACTAACAATTTTCTACTCTTGCAGCAAGTTTATTGAGATAAAAATGTAAAGCTCATAACTGATGTGTTTAGAAACTATTTTTAACAAGCTTTAACCTTTCTGTAAGGGTCCCTCTGAATCGTGTCTATGAAATGTGGTTTTAATTCAGAGGGGAATGGGTGTACCCATTTGCTATACCAAGAGAACCAAACTCCACTTTAGTCGAGAAACACAATCAGTAATTTAGTAACTGAGGAATAAAAACCACAGAGAGAGAAGAGAGGAAAATAAGAAGAAATGTTAGGAAAGGGAAAGGGAAGGAGCAAATTATTAAAGCTCCCAGGAAGCCCTTGGACCCTCTTGTTTGCAAAGGTTCATAAGCCTTACTGAGGGCACAGGATGGTGGGAATGCAGTGAGGAAGGAGACGTGAGAAATCAGAGAAGAGTCCAGAGTCACATCTCATAGGGCTCTAGCAACCTGGAAGGACCTGGGCTTTTACTCAGCTCCTGGGTGGATAAGAAACTGCAGAGGGGCAAGTGCAGAAACAGGGAGACCATCTAAGGAGACTGAGGCTCAGGGAAGCAATCCCGCTGAGGGGGGACAGTGGCTGGACTACGGCATTGGAGGCAGGGAGATGGGGCAGCCTTGTACTGGATTTTGAAGGGAAAGACACCAGCCCAAATAATGAAAAATCAGAAGCAACATGAGCAAGTACAGCTGAAGGCAGACACTTTGCTTTTGGAATTTCAAGGTCACTTTGTTGTGACAGCAGTCAACTCTTCCAGCAAACTAGATTGTGCTTTATCATAACAACCTTTTAAAACACTGTGCTGCTTCTTTGCTTTGCTTAGCTTTACATGTGTGCTCTGTTTTTACATAAAACCAAATGTGGAACTCTATTTCAATAATTCTTTTGTCTCTAGTCCTGGTATAATTTTTTTTTTCTTTCCTAGTAAGGTTTCAAAACACATTTTTGTTTGTTTGTTTGTTTGTCTTTTTGAGACGAATTCTCGCTCTGTCACCCAGGCTGGAGTGCAGTTGTGCACTCTGGGCTCATAGCAATTTCCGCCTCCTGGTTTCAAGGGATTCTCCTGCCTCAGCCTCCAGAGTAGCTGAGATTACAGGTGCGCACCACCATGCCTCGCTAATTTTTGTATTTTTAGTAGAGACGGAGTTTCACTATGTTGGCTAGGCTGGTCTCTAACTCCTGACCTCATGATCCGCCCACCTCGGCCTCCGAAGTCCTGAGATTACAGGCATGAGCCACAAAGCCCGGCCTTCTAATTATTTTTAGAGCAATAATAGCAATAGTAACAATAACTGCTTACAAAATTGTGGGCCAAGTGCTCTTCTAAGCAGTGCCAGTCACCAGGAGGCAGGTACCACTGTCACTCTCATCTTACAAAGAGGAATTGGGCGGAGAGAGTTGAAGAACTCATATAGGTCCCAGATCTATGAATGGAAGTCTAGGGATTAAAGCCAATCCTCGAAGCTCCAGGTCCTGTGCTCTTGACCACCAGGCCCTGCTACTTCCCAGCACAAGCCTGCTTATGTTTGTATCCTTGCAATTTTGAAAGAGGGCAAATTATAAATTCAAAAAGTATAAGCAAGCTCTAATTTAAACACGGTAAGGGAAAGCTTGACAGACACAACTACAATGTGAATTTCAGTCTTCAATCTGTTTCTGAAAATATTTGTTTTTCAAATGCCACTCTCATTTTATCGCTGTTTATCCTCATCACATTCAAAATTTAAAGGCTAGCGTGCCCAGGTCCTTTTCTGATCTGAGAGTGGCCACCAGAATCTGCTTGGACACCATTAACAGCTTCTGTGGGCTTAGCCCTTTGGAAGGTAATGGGGATTAACAAATGGAGGTAACACCTCCATTTTGGGGTCAGTGCCTAAGAAAGACATTGTAGTTCCATATTTATGCTGTTATCACCTAGAGCTTAAAACTCACACCTTTGCACCCAGGAGCCTAGTCCCCTAACAGAAAGCTGGGCCTCATATGGAAGAGGCAGATGGCTGATGGCGGGATTTCAGACACCTGCGTGATCGTTTAGGGCAATACATTGGCTCTAAGGCCAGCTGTTACCCATGCGTGGTGCTATGGGGTTAAAATCAAATCAAAACAAACAAAACTAGAAAGAATAACCTTGGATGTTGAGTCAAACAGACCTATACTTGAATCCTGGATTTAACACTTAATACCTGGGTCACTTTGCAAACTACTCTTTCTGAGCATGCCTATAAAATGAAGATAAGAACAAGCCCTGCCGCTTATGTTTGTTGGCAGGTGTGCTTGAAGGTCTGTCGTCAGCTCAGTTCCACCGACTCTTTCTTCCAAGGCCAGAAACTGTATCCTGGAATAATCTTCCCTGTGTAGTCCCATACCCCATTCAATGAGCAATGCACACCACAGCCAGAGGCCCTGACAGACTCTGGGACCAACCTTATTAATGGCAGGCCTGAGAAAACACCCAGGAATTATATATATTATTTATAGAGTAATCACATTGTGCCTGCCATTGTGATGAGATTTTTTTTACATATATTATTTAATTATAATAACTCTCTGATGCAGCAGATACTGTTAGCCCCATTTTTCACATAAAGAAAGTGAAGCGTAGACACACTGAATGAGTAAGTTGTCCAAAGCCACACTGCTACTAAGTGGTAGAGTGAGTCTTTGCATCTAGACAGTCTGTTCTGGATCTTGACTTTGTACTGCTGTGTCTCTGAATATTGGATTTACTTTCTGGTAAAGTAAAAAGACACATCAACGGTTGATTCAAAAGCAAGGTGGTAGGCCCAGTGATGGAGACATGAAGATGTTAACGCAAGGACTCGGAGGAAGGACACCTTTCTTAACTTGGTGGGTGAGAAAAGACTTTCTGCAGGAGCCAAGGGATTACATCAGAAGTTCCTAAGCATTAGCCCACATGCAAACCACTTGAGGTATACATAAGATCATGCCACTGTTTGCCTATGCCTTCTGATAACCTCCCATTGCAAGCAGCACACAAACTCAACTCATCCTTCCAGATCCGGCCTTCCCTGCCTTCTCTGATCCCATCATCTTCCACTCCTCTTGTCCACTAGCCGGCTATCTCTCTGGCCTTCTCTGTGCCTTGGACCTGCCAACCTCATTCCATTCTCGGGTCCTTTGCACTTACTGTTCCTCCTGTTTGGAGTGCTCTGCCCTCATAATCACCACCTTCTCCCTGTGCTCCACAGCTAAACCCTCTTCAGAGCACCCTCCTGTTCCCTCTAGTTGACATAGCTCCACTCCAAGCCACTCTTTATCACAGTGCCCGATTTATCACCTTCAAAGCGCTCGTTAGTACCTGAAATAATCCATCCCTCATTTCTGCATCTATCTGTCTGTCTGTGTGTTTGTCTGTCACTTTTCTCTCCCCACTAGACTGTAAGCAGCTGAGGGCAAGACTGTGTCTGTGCACGCCATATCCCAGAGTCAAGTTCGGTCCCTCTGTCAGTATTGGGTAGATTGCCTGGGAGCTTCCAAAGGAGGATTTCCAGCTGCTCAGGGAAAACTTCCTGGAGGAAGGAAGACTGGTGTCGGGACCAAGCGACATAAATTTAGGAGAGAGAAAGAAGATTTAGATGGCAGTGGGGGGGTTGGCCCTCTTTTTCCTCTAAAGTAGCAATTCAAATTAAAAAATAAAATTAAATAAAGGACGGACATCACTGCTCTGAAGTGCTAGAATGGAAGAGTATCAGACAAGGAGCCCAGAAAACTGTGTTCTTGCCTCACCTCTTCAACTAATTTATTGCAAGACTTTGGGTAACCTCTGTCCCTTCTGGACTGCAGTTTGCCCATCTGAGAAATGAATGGCTGGGATTCTACTGGTCTCAAAACCACCCTTCGGCCCTCAGATTCCAGGATACATTTTCAGCATCCTTGCCCAATCACTGCCTCTAGCCAGGGACACACACACTCAGCTCTGTCACCGCGACAGCAGAAATTGTTTAATCTGAGCCTCCACCTGGTCACCTCCAGTATGCTCTAGGTTTCCTCGTCCTACAATGTGGTTATTAACTCCGACTGACCACCAGGTGGCGCCGCTCCCCAAGGCACTGTGCTTCCTCCAGAAGGTCGTTTGAATGTCCTTGGCGCTTGATGACATAACCTGGAAGGATGGTTAGTAAATGTTGGGGCGCTGGCTCTCAGGGGATGAGAAGGCATTGCTACATAACCAGATGTAGAGAAAATTGAAACGTGGGAAAAGCTGAGAAGAGCAGCCTCCTCTCCGAGTTTATACAGCCAGACCTGAGGGGGTGGAAGTGGTGGGGGCTGCATTTCTCCGTGGGTGCTCATTCCTGCTCTGTAGTCCCCACGTCCCCACCCATACCCCTTGACCCCACTGTCACCTCGTGCAACCTCCTCCCACAGCTGTAAACTCCAGGCCATGAGGATTTTGCAATCTTCATTTTTGGAGAAAACACAAAGCAGTTGTTGCTCTGACCCAGGGGTTCTGGCCTGCGGGCCCTGCAGCTGTCTCCACAAGAGGCACACGCAGGCAAGGGCTGGCGAGAAGAAGGAGGGGGGACCATCGCACTTGAGATTTGTTCTCGCTCTCTGACAAATTCAACAAACATCCACTTAACCCTTCATCTGTGCCAGGCGTCCCGTGCCTCAGGCAGAGCTGATGCCACCTTCAGGAATTCCCCGACCAGCAGGTAGACAGATAGGTCCATAAAAGGGGCGACAGGGCTGTGCAGGTGACAGGACAGAGTCTAAGGAGGGTCCACCGAAGCTAGAGTGGCTCAGCCTAATTCCCGTAGAGACTCGGGCCGGTCAGGAAAGACTCACATAGCAACTGACACATGAGCCAAGCATTGCAGGACACTAGGAGGATGAGGGCTCCATCCACTAGGAGGGCAGTGGGGAAAAGGCATGGCCATGAGAGAGTTGGGGTTTGGAGGGCTGAATGTGTATTGGGGTAGCTGGGACTTCAATTTTAAAAGAAGAGCTTGATACAACAGAGGCAGGGAGGAGCCGGGGAGGTAGGAAGCACACAGACCCAGTGTATGGAGTGGTGGTAGCTCTGCATTATCCCAGAGCAATGACACTTACCTGGTCATTATGGAGCTTTCAGCTGGAGAAAGAAGGAATCAGTTTAGGAGAGTGGCATGGCTGCACCCTGATGCAGAGATGGGTTGGGAGGCTGCGTGGGATCAGACTAGAGCCAGACTCACAGGTAGGAGCTTTGCCGGAAGTTGATGCAGCTTGACTTAGGGCCATGGCCACAGGACAGAAAGGAGGCAGCAAACGAGGATCACCACCTGGCAGCAATATCAACAGAGAAAAATAAGCCCCATTGGAGCTGACAATTATTTTTTTCGTAAATCCACAGGAGAGAAATCCTCAAGATGTAATTTATGTGTAAATCAGTTTGTATTTTCACTGGCTAACAGTGGAGGATATTTGAAGATCTTGTCTGCTTTTTTCTTTGTTCACTGATTTTTTTTCTGATGAAATTGTTTGAAAATCCCAAGTTTAATATGACCCAGGATTGTCCCAACTTCAGCTGTTTGCATAGTGTCATTTCCTATTTCTCAGGAGTAGCTGGCTTCAACAAAGCATCCAAAACAAACAGATGAGATGAAGCCAGAATCAAAAGGCAGAAAAAAATGTGATTATGAAGCAGCGTGGGTCGTGGGACCAGTTTCCCTTCACAGTTGTTTTTACTTACTGTTTGTATCAATTCTCCAAGCAGTGTAGATCGCCCCCTCTCCCCACCCACACTCACTCTAACCAGAGACACAGCTCGGACTCAGGGAGACAAGCCAGCCGCTGGACATTTAAGAAGGGCTCCTTCCAAGTGCCGTTGCTCTGCAACTGCTGGATCCATCTGGGCTCTGAACTCTTTACAAGATCATTGCACAGGCCACAGTGGTTCCTCCAACTAGCAGAGTCCTCCCAGGAGAGAAGGCAGTTCCTATCTGAAGAACAGGATTGCAATGCCCACCTCTCTCTGCAGCTCCATCACATGTGGCCATGTCCACAGCTCGGGAAGGGACAAAGGGCTGAGTCTGGCCCTAAACACAGGGCTCTGTTCTTGGTAGGATGTAGGATCCCAGGGGTGTCTATGGACAAAATGCTACTGAGAAAAGTTCCCCAAAACTACGTGACAGGAACAGGAGATTATATTCTTTGAAAGGCCTGATTAAGGAGCTAGTTTGAACCCCAGTGAGGATCCCTGTGATGACCTGGAAGTGAAGACTATTGGCTGATAGTCCCAAAGATATTGCCAACCAGCGATGCAAATTACAACCAGTGACTTAAATTATCTGAGCTTCAGGACTTTTATTCTCACTCTCTACCACTATAAATGAAGGGGGTTAACAGGATGGTCCTGAAGTTCCTTCCAGTTATGGTAGGATTCTCTGATTCCATCAAGAGTATTTTTACCTGTAGGGTCAGTATGGTTGTTGGGATGAGGACAGAAGATACAAACTAGAAAACGATCAGTCCCTATCCTCAAGGCATCCACAGCCCAGGAGGGAAAATGTGCAGACAGAAGTGATGGCCTGCAGGCCCCACTTTGAAGGATGAGAGGGTTTCTGGCTGACTCCAGGCAAGACACAGCAGGCAGAGGAAACAGTGGGTGCAATGACAGGGACACAGGGAAGAGTCTAGTGTCTGAAAACTGTGGGATTCTTCACTCAGGGCATGAGGATGAAAGAAGAGGTGAGGTGGAAATCACACCTGAAATTTTAGGCAGTCAGGATCATGGAGGACCTTGACTGTCAGTCATACTAACAAGTTTAGCACCAACATTCAGTCTTACTGGAAAGGAGCTCTGCCTCCATCTGCATATGGCTTCTCTCCTCTTCTTCGTAAGGATGCTTGGCATTGGATTTAGGGCCCACCATAATCCAGGATGATCTCATCTTGAGATCTTTAACATAATCACAATGGCAATGACCCTTTTTCTAAATAAAGTCTCATGTGCAGGTTCAGATGTACATCTTTTATGGGGAACACCATTTGTGATGGTTAATACCGAGTGTCAACTTGATTGGATTGAAGGACACAAAGTATTGGCCCTGGGTGTGTCTGTGAGGGTGTTGCCAAAGGATATTAACATTTGAGTTAGTGGGCTGGGAAAGGCAGACCCACCCTTAATCTGGGTGGGCACAATCTAATCAAATGCCAGCATGGCTACAATATAAGAAGGCAGAAATATAGGAAAAGAGAGACTGACCTAGCTTACCAGCCTACATCTTTCTCTTGTGCTGACTGTTTCCTGCCCTTGAACATCAGACTCAAAGTTCTTCAGTTTTGGAACTCCTGCTGGCTCTCCTTGCTCCTCAGCCTGCAGATGATGGCCTATTGTGGGACCTTGTGATCGTGTGAGTTAATACTTAATCAACTCATATATTAAGTTAATACTTAATCAACTCATATTGTGTGTGTGTCTGTATATATATACACACATATACATATACATATACATATACATATATATATATATATATATATATTCCATCAGATTAGTCCTATCCCTCTAGAGAACCCTAATACAGATTTTGTACCAGGGGTGGTTCTAGAGGAACAGAATATTAAGGATGGAGTTCCTTCATTGGTTTGGGGGTTTCTGGATTTGACTGCTTAATATGATTAGACCCTAACATGCTAAGGACTCTACTTCTAATAGTATGGAGAACACTGATGGTCCTTGGCTTGAACTGTTTAGAGAGTTATGCAAAATAAATGCATTTGACACTCCTGATTCTCGTTCATGAGAGTCAAGGAGTTTAGTGACCCTGTACATAATACCTTTGACCATATGTGGAGAACCAGGACCAAAATGAAGCTGGTTGGTTGCTCCTAAGTTCAGTGGACAAAGTGATGAAAGATAATGGGGAACTCAGGGATTCTGTCTCCTGGCTTCAGAGGCAAACACTGAGCCTCAAATCTGCAAATATTGCTCTGAGTCAGAGTCTTATCTCCTATAGAGAAATAGCTGAAATTGTGGGAAAACAGACACAAGCTCTAATCATGTGAGTGGCTGACCTGCAACAAAAGGTGCATGCACAGCCTCGCCAGGTGTAACTGTTGAAGTGAGGGCATTGATTGGAAAAGAATGGGACCCTGAAAGTTGGAATGGGGTTGTGTGGGAGGACCCTGATGAAGCTGGGGACATTGAGTTTGTAAACGCTGATGAACCTTTTTTGCCAGAAGGAACAGCTTCCCCATCCCCAGAAGTGGCAACATCCCCTCCCCTACCTATCAACCTTTCCACATTTGTCTAAGGAGATAAAGCCTGTACTGCCTGAAGCAACAGTGATAGCCTCTCCTGAGGCAATTGCCAGGTAAGATAATGTTGATTCTCCTCAGGAGCCACCCCCAATACCCCTGTTTGCTCCTAGACCTATAACTAGACTATAGTCCTGGTAGACCCCTCGAGGTGAGGTTGAGAGTGTGACCCATAAGGAAGTGTGCTACACTTGAAAAGAACTGCTTGAGTTTTCTAATTTATATAAATAGAAATAGGGAGGACAGACATGGGAATAGATATTAAGAGTGTGGGATAATGGTGGAAGGAATATAGAGTTGGATCAGGCTGAATTTATTGATTTGGGCCCACTAAGAAGGGACTCTGCATTTAATGTTACATCTCAGGGAGTTAAAAAAGGTTCTGATAGTTTATTTGCTTTACTAACTGAAATATGGATTAAAAGACAGTGACTGTTAGTGAGATGGAAATCCCTGATCTCCCTTTGTTTAATATAGAGGAAGGGATCCAAAGGTTGAGGGAGATTGAGATGGTGGAGTGGATTAGTCACTTTAGACCTACTCATCCCCGCTTGGAGGGTCCAGAAGATATACCCTTGACAAATGCCTTGTGAAATATAATTTGTGAGGGTAGCACCTGCATCTTTGAAGAGCCCTGTAATTGTTCTGTATATGTCAGATCTAACAGTGGGAACCACAGTCACTCAACTACAAAATTTAAATAGAGTGAGAATAATTGGATCCTGAGATGGCAAGGGCCAGGTGGCAGTGCTCAACCATCAAAGGCAAGATGGGCATAACTACTGTAATGAACACCAGGGGCAAAGTGACAATCAGAATAGTCCAACTCGTGTAGAGCTCTGGCATTGGCTAATTAATCAGGGTGTTCCTAGAAGTGAAACTGATAAGATGCCTACTGCATTCCCATTTAGTTTATACTAGCAGAAAACTTCTAGGTCAAATGGACAAAGAATAATTTGAATTATAAAAACAGAGAATCATGGCCTCTCAATCAATTGCCAGACTTGAGCAAGTTTACAGGCCCAGAACCCTTTGACTGCAGGGGAGGCTGGGCCCCCTTAGGGAAGGACCCCACTACATTACTGACAATTTATGCAGCAAATCTTTCTCCCATCTTTCCCCAAGGAGACCTCCAGCCTTTTACCAGGGTAACTGTGCACTGGGGAAAGGGAAATAATCAGACATTTGGGGAACTACTGGACACTGGCTCTAAGCTGACATTGATTCCCGGGGACCCAAAATGCCATTGTGGTCCTCCGGTAAAAGTAGGGGCTTATGGAGGTCTGGTAATTAATGGAGTTTTAGCTCATATCTGACTTACAGTGGGTCCAGCAGGTCCCCAGACTCATCCTGTGGTCATTTCCCCAGTGCCAGCATGCATAATTGGCATAGACACACTTAGCAACTTGTGGAACCCCAACATTGGCTATTATGGTGGAAAAGGCCAAATGGAAGCCATTAGAGCACCCCTACCGAGAAAAATAGTAAATCAAAAACAGTATCTCATCTCTGGAAGGATTATGGATATTAGTACCACCATCAAGGGCTTGAAAGACACAGGGGTAGTGATTCCCACCACATCCCCATTCAATTCTCTCATTTGGCCTGTGAAGAAGACAGATGGATCTAGGACAATTACGGTGGATTATCGTAAGCTTAACCAAGTGGTGACTCCAATTGCAGCTGCTGTACCAGATGTGGATTCATTGCTTGAGCAAATTAACATACCTCCTGGTACCTGTTATGCAGTCATTGACTTGGAAAATGCCTTTTTCTCCATTTCTGTCCATAAGGCCCACCAGAAGCAATTTGCCTTCAGTTGGCAAGGCCAGAAATAGACCTTTACTGTCCTACTTCAGGGGTATATCAACTCACTGGCTTTGTGTCATAATATTATTCAGACAGAACTTGATCTCTTTTCGTTTCCAAGATATCAAACTGGTCCATTACACTGATGACATTATGCTGATTGGATCCAGTGAGCAAGAAGTAGCAAACACACTGGACTTACTGGTGTATGCCAGAGGATGTGAAATAAATCTGACTAAAAGTCAGGGACCTTCTACCTCAGTAAAACTTCTAGGGGTCCAATGGTGTGGAGCCTGTCAATATTCCTTCTAAGATGAAGGATAAGTTGCTGCATTTGGCCCCTCCTACAATCAAGAAAGAGGCACAACGCCTAGTTGGCCTATTTGGATTTTGGAGCCAACACATTCTTCATTTGGGTGTGTTACTCTGACCCATTTATCAAGTGACATGAAAGGCTGTCAGTTTTGAGTGAGATACGGAACAGGAGATGGCTCTGTAACAGGTCCAGGCTGCTGTGCAAGATGCTCTGCCACTTGGACCATAGGACCCAATAGATTCAATGGTGCTTGAGGTGTCAGTGGCAGATAAGGATGCTGTTTGGAGCTTTTGACAGGCCCTTATAGGTGAATCACAGCAGAGGCCTCCAGGATTTTGAAGCAAGGTCCTGCCATCTTCTGCAGATATCTACTCTCCTTTTGAGAGACAGCTCTTGGCCTGTTACTGGGCTTTGGTGGAAATTGAACGTTGGACTATGGGTCATCAAGTCCCTATGTGATCTGAACTGCCTATTATGAACTGAGTGCTTTCTGACCCATTGAGCCATAAAGTGGGTCGTGCACAGTAGCATTCCATCATCAAATGGAAGTGACATATAGGTAATCAGGCTAGAGCAGGTCCTGAAGGCTCAAGTAAGCTACATGAGGAAGTGGCTCAAATGCCCATGGTCTCCACTCCTGCCACCCTGCCTTATCTCCCCCAGCCTGCACCCATGGCTTCATGGGGCATTCTCTATGATCAGTTGACAGAAGAAGAGAAGATTAGGGAGTGGTTCACAGATGGTTCTGCACGATATGGAGGCACCACCCAAAAGTAGACAGCTGCAACACTACAGCCCCTTTCTGGGACATCCCCGAAGGACAGTGGTAAAGGGAAATCTTCCCAGTGGGCAGAACTTCAAGTAGTGAACTTGGTTGTGCACTTTGTATGAAAGGAGAAATGGCTAGATGTGCCATTATATACTGATTCATGGGCTGTAGCCAATGGTTTGTCTGGATGGTCAGGGTCTTCAAAGAAGCATGACTGAAAAATTGGTGACAAAGAAATTTGGGAAACAGGTATGTGAATGGACCTCTGTGAGTGATCAAAAACTGAACATGTTTGTATCCCATGTGAGTGCTCACCAATGAGTGACCTCAGCAGAAGAAGATTTTTATAATCAAGTGGACAGGATGACCTGTTCTATGGACACCTCTCAGCCTCTTTCTCCAGCCACCCCTGTCATCACCCAGTGGGCCCATGAACAAAGTGGCCATCGTGGCAGGGATGGAGGTTACGCATGGGCTCAATCACATCGACTTCCACTGATTAAGGCTCACCTGGTTACTGCCACTGCTGAGTGCCCAATTTGCCAGCAGCAGACACCAACACTGAGTCCTGGATATGGCACCAATCCTCGGGGTGATCAGCCAGCTACCTGGTGGCAGGTTGATTATATTGGACCTCTTCCATCATGGAAAGGGCAGAGGTTTGTCCTCACTGGAATAGACACTTACTCCAGATATGGGTTTACCTATCCTGCATCCAATGCTTCTGCCATGACTACCATCCATGGACTCACAGAATGCCTTATCCACCATCATGGTATTACGTACACCATTGCCTGTGACCAAGGTGCTCACTTCACAGCTAAAAAAGTGAGGAAGTGGGTTTATACTCATGGAATTCACTGGTCTTACCATGTTCCCCATCACCCTGAAGCAGCTGGATTGATAGAACAGTAGAATGGCCTTTTGAAGTCACAATTTCAATGCCAACCAGGTAACAATACTTTGCAGAGTTGGGGCAAAGTTCTCCAGAAGGCTGTGTATGCTCTGAATGAGCATCCAATATATGGTACTCTTTCTCCAATAGCCAGGATTTCCAGGAATCGAGGAGTGGAATTGGAAGTAGCACCACTCACCATCATCCCTAGCAACCACTAAGCAAAATTTTTCCTTCCTGTTCCTGCAACATTGCATTCTGCTGGCCTAGAGGTATTAGTTCCAGAGGGAGGAACACTGCCACCAGGAGACACCACAACAATCCCATTAAACTGGAAGTTAAGATTGCCACCTGGACACTTTGGGGTCCTCCAATCTTTAAGTCAACAGGCTAAGAAGGGAGTCACAGTGTTGGCTGGGGTGATTAACCCGGACTATCAAGATGAAATTGGACTACTATTCCACAAGGGAGGTAAGGAAGAGTATGTGTGGAATACAGGAGATCCATTAGGGCATCTCTTAGTATTACCATGCCCTTTGACTAATGTCAATGGGAAACTGCAACAGCCCAATCCAGGCAGGACTACAAATGACCCAGACCCTTCAGGAATGAAGGTTTGGGTCAGTCCACCAGGAAAAAAACCATGACCTGCTGAGGTACTTGCTAAGTGTAAACGGAATACAGAATGGGTAGTAGAAGAATGTGGTCATCAATACCAGCTATGACCACATGACTAGCTGCAGGAAGAATAACTGTAATTGTCATGAGTATTTCCTCCTTTTTTGTTAAAAATATATTTGTGCATGTATACACTTGTACTAAGAAAATATCTTCATTTTATTTTCTTTCTCCTTTATTATGTGACATAAGATTTATTGACTTGGCATCAGCATTTAAGTGTTGTTAACTTTATGTAATGGTATTTGGGTGGGGGATTGGTGCATTTCCAGTTGTAAAAAGGATAGTTGTATTACATTAGGCATAATTATGACCCTATTACTGTCTTTATTTGAAGATTATGTATGATCTCAGGAGACATGAATGAGTTCAAGTTGACAAGGGGTGGGCTTGTGATGGTTAATACTGTCAACTTAATTGGATTGAAGGATACAAAGTATTGATCCTGGGTGTGTCTGTGAGGGTGTTGCCAAAGGAGATTAACATTTGAGTCAGTGGGCTGGGAAAGGCAGACACACCCTTAATCTGGTTGGGCACAATCTAATCAGTTGCCAGCATGGCTAGAATATAAGCTGGCAGAAAAATGTGAAGAGAGAGACTGGCCTAGCCTCCCAGCCTACACCTTTCTCCAGTGCTGGATGCTTCCTATCCTCGAACATTGGACTCCAAGTTCTTCAGTTTTGGAATTTGGACTGGCTCTTCTTGCTCCTGAGCCTGCAGATGGCCTATTGTGGTACATTGTGATTGTGTGAGTTAATACTTAATAAACTCTCCTTTATATATGTATGTATTTGTTCTGTCCCTCTAGAGAACCCTGACTAATATACCATTCAATCCACTATACCCACCAAGGTTGAGAACACAGAAGGAGAAAGATGTTCTAGGTAAATCACAATGAGTTCCATTTTTAGTATGCTGCGATTGGTGTGTTTGTGAGATTTCTGAATAGAAATATCCACTAGGTGATTAGATGTAGTAATCTAAAGCAGTGTGTGAGCCATCAATGCTGGGAAATCTAAAATCTTCTGTAAAGGGGTGGAGGAAGTGCCTCATGGGGTGGATAACATGCCCTCAAACACATCTTGGGACAAAGAGAAGAAAATCAGGATTAAAGAGACACAAAATTTAGGTACAAAAAGAGAATGAGTTCCTAAAAAAAAGCCTCAAAAGAAATGATCCAAGTGTCTTGAGACTAACCTGGGGAGTAACACAAAAGAAGAGAGGGGTCAAAGACAAACAATCCACAGTGCATGCAGCCAGCAGAAGAAATCCTGAGCAGTGGTTGCAGGGTTTAGCTTCACTGAGATGTTTGGGGCCTTAGTGAATGCAGTTTCAGGTTAGTTGGGGATGAAACCTAGATGGCATAAACATAGGAGAAAGAGAGATGGGGCTATTCTTAGAGTGGACAAAGAATGGAAGTTACTTGAGCTAAAGGGGATGCTCCAGGAAAACGAAAGATTCAAAAGCAAGCCAAAAGCAAGCCAAAGGGAGAAGCATTAACAGGTGAGGCTTCAAGGAAGTGCAAGAAAGAGGGAATGGTAGATGTTTTAGACTGACAGCAGATGTTTTAGACTGATAGCACAAGGAGAACAGGGTTTTTTTTGTTGTTGTTTTTGGTTTTTTTTTTTTTTTTTTTTTTTTTTTTTTTTTGGCTGTAGGGAGGGAATTTTCAAAGGATAGGAGTGGATGTCAGAAGCTCGTAGGTGTGAAGGCAGGAAGTAGAGAAATATATCTGCTGCCACTTATCTTCTTTGTAAGCAGAAGATAAGGTTATCTGCAGGGAAGGAGTGGGAAGTGGTGGGTGAGAACTTTGAGAATCATCAAGAAGATTTTAAATAGCTACTATGGGTAAGAAAGTTGACTCCAGAAACAGAAGGATTGCTCGGCAGCTTCAAATTGAGACCACGAATGTTCTCAGGCAGCAATCTGCATAGTGGTATGAATTTCCCCAGAGGTCCTTGTGAGTCTCAGAGACAGTTGCATCAATGCAGAGTTCAGTCTGAGGAAAATGCAACAAAAATTTAACAAGGGAAAAACTTAAGGACATGACAGAGATGCTTGAATGGATGGACCCTAAAGCCCAGGCTGCTAAAGGAAGAAAGAAGGGAGGGAGGGAAAAAGGAAGGCAGGAAAAAAAGAAGGAAGGAAGGAAGGAAGGAAGGAAGGAAGGAAGGAAGGAAGGAAGGAAGGAAGGAAGGAAGGAAGGGAGGGAGGGAGGGAGGGAGGGAGGGAGGGAGGGAGGGAGGGAGGGAGGGAGGGAAGGGAAGGAGGGAGGAGAGGGCAGGAGGGAGGGAGGGACGGCAGAATGGGTTTCATAAGAGTAGCAGGGTCAAAGCACAGTTTTGCTGCACCCAAGGATGAGGGGTGGAGGAAGAAATCAGATATCTGAAATGCAGAAGGCTGTGAGCTGAGAGTTGTGTGTTTCAATTGAGAACTTGAAGGACAGAAGCTCCAACTGATGGCAATATCCAAGTGAGACTAACTGCGACCTGAGGGTCAGGGAGGATGCTGTCTTAGTTGGTTTCCCCAGAAGCACAATCTAAGAGCAGGACTCCTAGGAAAGTGATTGTTGAGGGAGTGCTCTCAGAGTAGTGAATCAAGCAGGGTGGGGTTTTGCCTGGACCCAAGCTTCAGTTCCAGATCCCAAACTGTGCCATGAAATGGGCACAGTTGGCTCTGAGGCGGAGACAAGCCTTTTGCAGCCCCATGCCAGCCCTCTGTCAGCCACTGCCACAAGCCGACCCCACGTGGTCAAGGAAAGTTCTGGAGAGAAAGAGCCAGCTGTGAGTAGTCGGTGGCCCACACTTACAGCACTCTGGGATTGTCACCCAATGTGGAAAAGGGATCTAAGCAGGACACCACCAGCATCTACCACAGATGCAACCCGCCCCTAATCTGACACAGGTGGGTTCAGGGAGAGTCAGCAGATGCCACAAAAGAAGCAGCTGGAAGTTGTGTCTTCAGGGATAATCAGGCTTGACCACTTCAGGAGATAGAATATTCCATAAAGAATCCAATGGGTGTGGGAAATTGTTTCCCACAGGTCAGCAAATGCAGAGGGGAGAGAGTCATGGTTCAGTAGGAGAGGAAGCAGTGAGGTGCTGGGAAGGTCTCTTATTCTGGTAAGAGAACCACGAAGTAGCAGAGACATCTGAGAGAGGACAGGTGACTAAGAGGCTCTGAGACTGGATAGGGAACCACAGAGGAACACAGACCTAGAAGAGCCTGTGGTTTGCATGGTGCCAGGTCTGTAGCTGAATTTTCCCTAGCCAGGCCTGCTAGCAGAAGGAGACTGCACTTCTGTGCTGTGAAGATGTCAGATCTGCTCTTGAGGGACCATGCTCTGAGGGGGCTCTCATCCTGGTGAGCAGGAAACTAAATTAACGGATTGGTCCCAGGACTGCTGCCCATAATGTTTCATTCCTAGGAACCACTGCTGAGCCTAACACTTCACACCCCTAACATCCCCACCAGCCAACACAAACCTAAGGCCTGGAGGCAGGTCCTCTGGAGGGAGTCACAGATGTCTCAGGCCACAGAAAGAAAACTATGGCTCCATCTCCACCTATCAACTTTCCAGTCCCTCTCTCTGGGCAAGGCCTATCTTCTTGGGGTCAATTTAGGCAGCTAAAGATTTGTGATCTACTCAAGGAATCAGAGGTGGCAAGAAGTCATCCTGTGGAGCCCACAGTGCACCAAATGACAAAAGTGCCTTTAGGTGTGCCAACCTAGTGAGCTTCATGCCTGTGGAGCCCAGCCAGGCATGTGAAGAGGCACAGGTGTTTATCATTTTTCTTTTCTCAGTATGTGAACCTGTCGCTAAGATTTGTGAGCGAGTGATTTCTAAATCATCCATAGCTCCAGGATCCCTCAGTGTTGTGTTAAATAAAGGGAACTGTTCTTGGCCTCAAAACAGTAGGGTACATTGGCTTGACTTGTGCTATTTAAAACTAATGAGGTGGCTTTGAATATTCTTTACCATCTCTGGATACCTTGTTCCTCATTTATATGGTGAGGGATACTGCTACCAACCTTCCAGGGCTCTTGCATTAAATTAAGGGCAATAAGCAAATCTTCCTGGCATAGGTCCTAGCAATACCAGGTGCTTAGGCAATGTGCCTGCTCCTGACTGCAACCCTAAAGGGATTGCTCCTGGAAAGCTGGATGCCTTTGCATCCTCCATCATGGCTGGAGGCACCAGTAGAGGGAATAATTTTGCTCTTCTGCTGCATGTGTGACTGTGGCTTTGGTCCTCACTGGACTTCACAGTACTGGCTCCAGTTCAGCCTGGTCTCTGAGCAGAACAAGCTTGTGAGACACTCTTGAAATCAACCAGACCAAGCCTCATCATCAGCCACTTGGAAGTGCAGGTTATTTTTTTCTGGAAACTTCTTTCCCCTTAGAAGCACTCTTTGGGCCTAGAAAGAAATTGCTTGGAAGAACTCATGGAAAAATACAGATTCTGTTTGTTTGCATATCTCGTCTCTGTTTTATTGGTTTATTTGCATTTGTTAGGTAAGTGAGTAGATAAATGAATGGAGATTGTGTATCAAGTGTCATTGTGATGGACAGAGTAGACTCTGTGGCTCCTTCTAGCTCTGGACATTGTGGAAAGGAGTGAAGAAACTCCAGGGAAAGCATTATCAGAATCAGTGAGCAAGTGGGGAAGGACTTTGTTTTAGGTTCATTTTGGTTTGGATTGGTGACTTGGTGGCTATAGGCTTGTCCATCTGTCCTAAACTACCACAGCACAGGCAGCCCCCTACTTCACCTGCCACCATGACCTGCCTGGGCATTGTTTTCCAGTCCTGAGATCCAGGGGAAATGGCATGAATTTCTACCTATCTGAATCCAAAGTACCAGAAAAACCAGGATCCAATAACCTCAATGCAGATAAATGAGTAATGACTGTTAATGGCTTTCATTCAAGAATAGATGCCAAGGAGTAAGCTGGGGAGGATATAGAGAGGCAGCAAAACCTCAAGTCTCTTTAAAGACTCTATAAATAATATTTTGCAGAGATACTTGGAGGGACTTCACCTCTCTTCAGGCCAAATATACAGGCAGCTAGAGTCCCAAAACAGCCATAGCCATATATTAGTTTGCTAGGGCTGCCATGACAAAGTACTGCACTCTGGGTGGCTTAAACAACAGAAATTTTATTACAATTCTGAAGGCTACAAGTCCAAGACCAAGGTGTCAGCAGGATTGATTTCTCCTGAGGTCTTTGTTCTTGGCTTATAGATGGTCATCTTTTGGTATCTTCACAGTTTTGGTCCTCCTGGACTTCACAGTATCTTCCAGTCCACTCTGGTCTCTGAGAAGGTTTTGTAAAGTCCATTGAGGACCAAAGTACATAGTCTTCCCTCTGTGTGTGTGGTGTCCTAATCCCTTTTTCTTTTTTCTTTCTTTCTTTCCTTTTTTTTTTTTGAGACGGGGTCTCACTCTGTCTCCAGGCTGGAGTGCAATGCCGCAATCTTGGCTCACTGCAATCTCTGCCTCCTGGGTTCAAGCGATTCTCCTGCCTCAGCCTCCTGAGTCTCCTGAGTAGCTGGGACTACAGGTATGTGTCACCACACCCAGCTTTTTTTTTTTTTTTTTTTTTTTTTTTTTTTTTTTGCATTTTTAGTAGAGATGTGGCTTCATCATGTTGGCTAGGATGGTCTTGATCTCCTGACCTCGTGATCTGCCTGTCTCGGCCTCCCAAAGTGCTGGGATTACAGGCATGAGCCACCACGCCCAGCCCCTAATCCCCTTTTCTTATATGGATACAAATCATACTGAATTAAGACTCACCCATATGGCCTCATTTTACCTTAACTATCTCTTTAAATACCATATCTCCAAACACAGTCACACTCTGAGCTACTGGGGGTTAGGACTTTAATGTCTAAATTTTGACAGGACATAATTCATTCCCTAACACCCTGTAACCAGTTTGTTGAATGGGCTGGCACCTGTAGGGTACAAACAGAAAGCCATTTCATCCTTTCTCATCATTTCTCTTTAAGACTAGGAGACACAACTTTCAGCATCTATGCATTTCTCCTCTTATCCCCACTCTGCAAAAAGTCTCAGGTTAGCTTCAACTTTTCCAGTCTCCTTCAATAAATAAACCAAATAAAAGTTTATTAAAGTCTAAAACAAAAGCTCCTGGACTTTTTAAGGAATTTACATCTTTTCCCCTCCTCTCTATGTTCTTTCTCTTCCCAGCCTCTCCCTCACCCCCTGCCCCATCCACCCACCCTACAGGCTGCAGCATCAGCCATGATCTCTATTCTGAGTAAGGTGCAAGTTCATATGTTTCCCCCAAATTCCAGAGGGTCATGGATCAAGCTCCAAGTGGTTTTATTGATAATCCCTTCCTTGATTTTAGGTAAGTGTCGGGAAAATGGCCCCTTTCTCTCATGAGCTGGGAGTGATACTCAGCCAAATATCTCTGCAAAGAAATTGCCCCTGGCCACTTCCCTATTACTTTTAGGCCAAGAACTGAAAAACTGAATTTGCAATTTCTTCATATGCCATGCATGGTTGCTTGCCACCTAGTTTATTGGTGTCATTCTTTGGAACGTCAGCAAAAACTAATAAAGAAAGTGTCAGTTTAGCATCCTTTAAGATTTTCTTTTTGCATAATTTCAGAGCCAACTATCTGTTGACTCCCTTTCAGAGAATCTTATAAGCCAAGTCTCTGGAAGCAGGGCCTGGCCTGTGGCTTCCGGGAGGTGACTGGCCAAGGCAGGGTCTGTGTCCCAATGTCATTCCTCCTGCACAGACTATGGTCTTCCCGATACGCCACAATTACATTGTACCTAAATTGACAGGGTTTCAGACTCTTGCTTTCCCAAGTTGAATAATGCATTAAACATATATTAATGCAATATATTTATGGTTAAAAAAAAAGCCTCTAGCTCTGTACGTTGAAAGCTTTTGTCTCCATTTCCCTAGGAATAAATCATTATTGAAATCAAAAAGAAGAGCTTGGCTCAGCAGCAAAAAATAAAAATAAAAAAACATGCCTTGTGGTTTGTCCCCAACATTGCAATCTATTCCTAGGTTAAGGATTTTGTAACTTATTTCTGTCTCTCTTAGGTTTCTTTCCTCTCCTTCCCTCATTCCCCACTTACCTCCCCCCAACACAAGGATGTTTAAGTTCTGCACATAGTGCTCCCATCTGCTCACGTCTTCTCCTATCGCCATGGTTACTGGCCCAGAGTGGTCTCTGTGGAGACAGAGGCAGAACAGTAACCAGGGACAACTACATAGCAAGAGGCTGTGAAAGTGAGGATTTTTTAACCCCCAGTTAAACTGGCATGCCTATACCCATGCGATTTCTTTTTTTGTTTTGTTTTGTTTTAAGTGGCATGTCAGATTTTAAAATTCTTTTTCAGAAAAAAAGATAAAATATGAGGTGTTTGGGTATGACTATTTTAAAAAAATCAATGTTTAGGGTGTGTTCCATATGAAGTACCGGGGTTCCACGGTGTGGAAGGTAGGAAGGTGGTGGCCAGATCTCAGCCAATGCCCCTCGAAAGGGGGCAGAACCATGACAGTCCAGGGTTACTGAATTTAATACATGAGTTACTGAATTTAATACAAAGGACAATGGAATAAAGCCTTTGAAGCTTACATTTCCTGATCCCCAACCATTGGGTTGTGCCATCACAGACAGCCTTAATGACATCCAGGTCCTGCGGCTGCAATGGACTGAAAGTTTGTGTTCCCCACAAACATTTAGTTAATCCCAATCACCTCCCAAAGGCCCCACCTCCTAACAGCATGGCATCGGGATTGATGTGATCTTGTTAGCAGGTGGGGCCTTTGGGAGGTGATTAGGTGGTCAGAGTGGCGCCCTCGTGAGTGGGGTTAGTGCCTTTATAAGAAGAGGCCAGACAGCTAAGTCATTCTCTTTTCGCCATGTGAGGATGGAGTGAGAAGCCAGCTCTCTGCAACCAGAAGAGGGTCCTCACCAGAACCCAACCATGCTGGCACCTGGATCTCAGCCTTCCAGCCTCCAGAACTGTGAGAAATAAATTTGTTGTTTGTAAGCTCCCCAGTCTAAAATACTTTGTGATAGCAGTCCCTACTTATGGTGATGGTGCCCAATAGTCTTTATTTTATTTTTATCCAACCAGGTGGGATTTGATTTGCTTTGCTCTGGGTTCATGTGCCACAGGAAGGTGCCAATGCCTGATATGATCGGGGAGAACTCCTGTTTAGTAGAATCAAGTATGGGGTTTAATATCAGAAGTGAGTCTCCTCTAGGCTAGGCTTTGCTTCTGACTACTTGGGAACTGACACAGGTCATTTCTCGTTCTATGAAATGGGGTGGCGCAGCAGGGTGTTGGATTACAGCAGAGCATCTCAACCTTGGCTGCACTTCAGAACCACCTGGGAGTGTGCCCAAAATACCAATGTCCTGGCACAACCCCTGTACCATTAAATCAGACACCCTGAGAGTGCAGCTTAGCAGTATTTTTAAAACTGTCCCAGGTAAGTTTAATGGGTAGTCAGGTAAAAGTCACTGGCCTGGACGTGCTCCAAAATCCCTTCCAACTCTGCAAGCAAATGAGAACATGCCCAGCGTGGACTGCACACAGGTCAGGCCAGTTGGCAGGAGGCACCACCGCAAGGATTCCTCCTGGCTCTGTCACCAGCTAGGCATCTCCAGCGTAGGCACAACCAAGGTTGAATGAAGCCCAGACTGGCACCGAGAGGCCGGGGCACTGACCTGCTTGGTCATAAACCAGCTGTGTAACCTTAAGCAAGTCTCTTTCAACTGAATGGCACAGTTTCTTCATCTATAAAATGAGGAAGGCAATATTTTGAAAGGGTTAAAATACAGACTCTGGAGCCTTTATAAATTCAGACACTGACTATGTACTAACTTGCTGTGTGACCTTGAGCAAGTTACTTAACCTCTCTAGGCTTCAGTTTCTTCTTCCATAAAATGGAAAGAATAATAGCACACAGTTCAAAGTATTGAAGGACTCACTGAACTGATTTATGTAAAATGTTTATCAGTGCCTGTCTTTAATAAATACTCAATTGATGTCAGAATTTACAAATCAACATTACAACATTACAAAGTAGAGGGGTTGGACTAGACAGTCTCTGGGGGACTTTCTCTGTCTCTGATCTAGGTCCTGGGAGACAAATGGTGGCTTTGGCAGATAACAGTGGGAAAGGCTTTGCAAACAGCGAGAAGGGAGGCAAAAGAAACCTGAACATGCTTGGGAACAGTAACTGGAGTGCACAGACTGTTGGGAATGGGGACTAGAGCCAAGGGAGAAACTGGACCATTAGACTAAAAAGTGGGGAAAGGTTATGGAGGCCCTGAGATACCAGGCTGTGGAAGTGGGGCTTTCCATGTACACTAGTGATTCCAAACATTCTTCAGTAGTGGATTTCAGCTTCAAACAAAGTTTTGTAAGGAATCTGGTTGCATACAACAAATAAAAGTAGAAATTTGTAAGTTGCAACCCAGATGGGGGTCTAGAATCCCTGGTCTTGTTGTCCTTCTCTTACCATGGCTGGCCCTTCAGTAGCCCCTGTAGTGCTCTAGGATTTCATGGAGCAAAGTTAATATTCTCTACTGTAAAGAACTAGAAATTATTGGGACATAGGAACTGATAGAATTTGAATATTTGTCCCCTCTGAATCTCATGTTGAAATGTGACCCCAATGTTGGAGGTGGGATCTGGTGGGAGACGTTTGGGTCAGGCAAGTGGATCCCTCATGAATGACTTAGTGTCCTCCCCCCAGTAATGGGTAAGTCCTCACTTTATTAGTTTGTGTAAGATCTGGTTGTTAAAGAGTCTGGCACCTCCCTCCCCTCTTCTCTTGATCCCTTTCCCACCGTATTATGTACCAGCTTCCCTTGCCTTCTGCCATGAGTAAAAGTATCCTAAGGCCCCACCATAACCAGATGCTGCTGCTATGTTTCTTGTACAGCCTGCAGAACCATGAGACAAAACCCCTTTGCTTTGTAAATTGCCCAGTCTCAGGTATTCCTTTACAGTGATGCAAAGTGGACTAATACAGGAACCAACTTCTAAAAAAAATTTTCATACTCTGTGCTATGCACAATCTGTAGGCTAGATGATAAGGTGAGGGGGGTGGGAACAAAAACACAATTCTTGGGACATCTATAAAGTCAGGGACAGAATCTTGAGCTGTAGAGTTCATGAACCTGAGTGACTAATACATTTTCTGGCTGGTTTTCATAATGTGCCCCATCCCCCAAAGCAGTTAAGGTGCTTACCTGAGTTTACCTATGATTGAGAGCAAAGGTGTATTATTTAAATACCGCTGTAAGAGTGCCAGGTAATACACAATTACAAACATATCACTGGCTTATGGTGGACAGGCCAGCAGTGATACTACTGGCACCTGCCGGGTTGGCTGAGCTTGACTTTAGAAAATGGGTTGGATTTAGGTCCACTCCATATGTCTACTCATTCTGGACCAGCAACTACCTGGGATGCTTTAATTCTTGTGGTGAAGTGGAAGAGTAAAAGACCAGCAGAGCTTTGCCATGACTCTCCAAGTTTCAGATCAAAGCAGTACCTGTCACTGTCACTCACATTCCATTAACCCATACACATCATAGGGCCAAAGCCAAAGTCAATGAAACAGACGACATTCTGCCCACAGGACTTGGCAATAGAAGTAGAGAAAGAAATAAAGGTCAACAAATAATACTACCTACTACAGGTTGGGGTGATGGGGAAGCTGAGTAGGCACCAAGCCAGAAGCTTATCTACTCCTCATTCTTTCACACCCAGCTCATATTCCATCTCCCCCATCAAGCATTCCCAGGCCAGCTCTCATTCTCTGACCTACTCCAGGTGGACTTTGACCCCTCTGTGAGCTGTCTCCGGGGCGAGATCTTCAGGTGGTCAGGAACACTGGCTTTCCCTTGGTGCCCAGCGCAAGTGGGCACATAGTGGTTGCTCAGTCAAGATAAACTGCTTGATGTATGGATGGAGGAAGGATCCAGGAAACTTTCCTGGAAGAGTGAGGTGGGATGATAAATTCAGGGGGCATCCCACTCTCTCTTTCCGTACCACCAGCACTGCCTTCGAACACGGCAATGTGAAGGAAAGCACATAGACTTTGGAGTCAGAGAGACTCAAGCTGAAATTACAGCTGTACGTTCACCAGTCCTGTCACCTTAGATGAGTTGCTTTGCTGTATGGTGCCTCCGATTTTTTATCTGTAAAATGAGGACAATAGCAATTACTCTGCAGGATGATTACTGTTTTCAAAGATACTACTTGCAGTCCTGCCTCAAGACCTTTGCAGATGCTGTTCCCCCTGCTGAACACAAGGTTCCTCCATTTATCTGTGTAGCTCACTCTCTCATTTCAACAGGGTCTTGGTCAAAATGCCATCTGATCAGTGAGGCCTCTCTTTATCATTTTATATAAAATAACATACACTCCATTATCTCACTCTATCTTCCTGCCCTGCTTACTTTCTTTATGGTATTTATCAACACAGTTATCTGTTTGTTGTTTACATGCTTCATTATTGTCTGTGTACCTTCCAAAACATAATGTAGACTCTGTGGGGCAACCGGGGCTTTGTGCTTTAAATCTTTTAACAATCTCTGTATCTCATTGCCCACAATGGTGACTAGAAGCTGTTTACTGAGTATTTCTTGAACGAACGAACTGTGAGTATTGAATAAGATTGTGTCTGTAGATTCCCCACACAGTACCTGGCTCACTCAGTAAGTAGTAGCAGTTATTTCTGAGTGGCCTGTTCTAGCCTGTTCCCATTGATCCCAGCCTGTATATTTCTGCTCAGGGTCCAGAGGACATAGCTAACCAGAGAAGAGCACTGAGCCTCTGGGCACCTGCCTGTGTGCAGACTCAGGCACATAACTAAGAATTTTCAAGGCTTTTCACTCTTCCTCCATCCTTAGCAAACAGAAGGGCCTTGATCTTGAGAGGCCTAGAGTGTATTCCATCATCTCTACTTCCTCTGAGGGCCCTGGACATATCATCACCCAGATTCACCATGTGAATCACAAGCATTCAGCTCATTCCTAAATGCCCTCCTCTGTGTAAGGCAGACAAATCAAGCCGGAAAACTGAACTCGAATTAAACACATGCATGGTCTCATTTTATTCTATTAGAAAAGACTCTGGAGTAGAATGTATTGACATGAATTGTGTGCCTGAAACTCTTTCACACGCAAAGAAAAAAAAAGAAAAACACCCTGTGGTGACGACTTTGACCCCTGTAATATGAGATTTATACAACTTCTGAAGAAGTGAGATAACGCTGGGAAAATGAGATGTTAAAGCATACACAGTTTTGTGAAAAACATTGACATACAGCTTAAAGTTCAAAAACCCTGCTGCATTGGGTTTTTTTTTAGATGTGAGGCGCTTTGCTGAAAACCAGGAGTGATGAGTCCATCCCGTTGAAGTGAAGTGAGCTCAGGAGTAACTCATTTATTGATTCAAGGTTATCCTGGATCCCATGTGCTGGTAGTGGCCTGGATCCTGAGGATACGCTGAAACGGAGTCTGTGCCCTCAAGGACCTGCTCTTCCATAGGGACTCAGTCATGCGCACAGTGGGGCCCCAGTGAAGGGGCTCTCATAGACAGAACCATGCCTTGCCACAGCTGATCCAAGGAAAGAGTGATGCCTCACTCACTTCTCTCACACAGAGAGAAGAATCAAGCGAACGTTCATTGGCGCCACTTGAATTGCATCTTACAACACATGCAGGTGTTCAACACACAAGACGAGAAAGGAAATGTACTCTGGCCAAAGGGAACAGCATACAGGAAGGCATGGGGTGACAGAAGACAGCAAAGTCACTTTGGGGAACTGTGTGATATTTAGTAGGATGGGAAAAATGGGACTTCTCTAAGGGATTGTTCTCTCTGCTTTCTTGAGAACAGTGCCAAACATTGCCACATATAATATCACAGGACAAGAGTTTTTTAAGTGATTATTTTCACAAGAGTTTTGAGAGAATGTACTGTCCAGCCTCTGCTCCTAAAGCTGACTTTGTCAGAGGCTGTGCCTTCCCAGCCTATGGCACATCCATGGAAGAAAGTTCACTGGCTTTCAAAGAGGCCCTGATGGAGCAGAATATGCCCAGAAAATGCTTGTGTGCACACAAGCGCACACACACACACACACTCACTCACTCTTCTTCCTCATCTGATTTGATTAATACGTGTATTTTCCAGTCTTTCTAATCTGAAGTCTGACCATCCTCTTCTCATTTTAAGCCCATAGACCCCGACTGTCCATCCAGGACAAAGTCCATGCCAGTCAAGTGACCCTTGAGACTCATCACTGTCTGGACCCATCCACCTCTCCAGCTCTATCTTGGACCATTCCTGCTTGGTACTTCTTGCACCCACATCCAGAAGCTTCTGGTTTTCTGCACACAGACTTTTTTTCTTCTTCATTTATCAGGTTGTTTTCTCTTCCAAAAGGGCCTTTCTACCTCTCTTTGCCTGCTCCATTCCTACTTAGCTTCAACACTTGGCTTAAGCTTCCCTATTAACTCTCTTTCCTGGACAGGGTAGCACTTCTCATTGCATGCCTTATTGAATTAAGAAACCCTGCTCTGGGGTCCCAGAGAGCACTGTGTACCCACAGAGCTCCTTTGAAGACTCACTTGCCAGTTTCCATAGGTATAACCCCTCTCCACCTGCCCAGGGCTGACTTTTCCATTAGGTACGGTGCCTGGGACCCATGATACCTTTAGGGATGAATAAAAATATTTTAATCTCCTTTAAAATAAAAAGACAAACTGAAAATAGTAACATTAATGAACATGTAATAATGACTCATGCCCAGATTGTGTTTATCTTTATGCCAATGTAGTCATAAAATATATGATGATTTTCAATTTTTCAATTTTTATTTTAACACCAGAAGGAGCCCGTGGAGGCAAGAGTGCCTAGGGCCTTGGGATTCATAAAGTAACTCTATCTTGCCACCTCCACTAAACTAGCCCATGAGGTCTTTGGGACCCTGCTCTGGTAGCTCCCTTTCTCCCAGTGCCCAGCTCAGCACCTGGGTGTGTGCTCACTACAGGTGTGTTGAAGAAACTGGACCATCTTGGGTAGAGAAAGAAGGGAAGGCTACTGTCAGTATCTCCACAAGGGAACTGGGCATGAAGTCTTAGGAAATCAATGACCATAACCCTAAAACTCCATTTGTAAGAGCTGAGGGAAGGGAACTGAGGACAATTTGAAATATCGAAGGAAGTCTACATACAGCAGCCATCCAGACCTAGTCTGTTCCAAGGTCTCAGAGTCAATTGAATGGTTCTACATTGTGATTATATGGAAGAATTAGTTCTGGCCAAGTCTCCAAAAATAATCATTTGAAAATGCATGATTCTCAAGACAATTCTAGCAGACTGAAAAAGTAGGTAGGCCTATACATCCACAGGAAAAATGAGTAATGGGTGATATATTTTTATTCTGATGTGATTTTTAAATGTATGACTCCTGAAATAATACTCACCTAATATCTATAGGCAACCTACTTAATAACAGATTCAAAAGATGCATCTGCATTATTTTTAGAGGGGGATGGAATGCCTTATTGGAAATTATTTTGTCAGTTTCCAAAGAAGAAGATAAATCATAGCCTATAGTACAATCAGGAAGTAAAACATTGTGAATCACAGAATCCTAGACTTGTTAAACTAGCAAACACCTTAGAGAGCATTCTGTGCCCTACCTCACTGAATAGATGAGCAAACTGAGGTCTCCAGTGGGGAGCAACTGGCCCAAGGTTACTAAGCAAAGTACCCAGCAGTGACAGAGCTAAGAGTGAGTGCGGCCTCAATGCCTGAGCTCCAGTCCAACCATCACCTTGTCATGCTGCAACACCATTCCACTGCAATAAGAGAAGGGATCATGTAAATGTTCATTTTCCTTTTGAAGTTCAAAGCTACTTAGAATTCTTTAGTTGAGGGCAAGAGGTAGCTGTGGGTGCAAGCTGTTTCTGATTATTACAATGTGAGATCAAATGAAGGGACTCACAGCTTCACTGGGGTCACTTTATATCCAATAGTTTTTTAATTAATGCAGCCAGGAGAGTCTAGAGTCTCAGCCAGGCCTGCTCGACATTCTGCACATCAGTCTGCTAGCCTAGAGTCCTCTGATGAGACTGTGGAGAAGAAGAGGCTAGGACCAGGAGCAGTTACATCCCTCACCTCAAGATAACACCAGCAGGGTAGGCAGGATCCAGCCAGGGCACCCCCTTCACTCCAGGCTCAGATGTCCATTCTGTCTCATGGGAGGCTCCTGGGCCCCTCTAGTGCTACCCCAGAAGATTAAAAGCACCTGCTTATCAGATCCTGCCTCTTCACCGTGCTGCCTGTTGGACTCACCCCTTCCCACACATTCTCTGTAGTCCCTCAGGGTATGCAATGTCCAAGCCAATTAACACTCAGCATGGTTTTCCAATCCCAAATCCTCCAGCAAATTCAGAATTTTTGAAAGAAGACTATCATTTATTCAAATATCCAATTTATAGTAATCAACCTGGAATGTGAGGGTAACCAACTTTAATAAATTGATTCTGTTTGATAGAGAGGAAACCTCCAGTTGCTGGATTATTGGTTTTCAGAATGTACTATTTTGTTCATGCAACTTTGATTGAGTCCCTACTTCGTATCAAGCACTGGAATTAAAAGATGAAGCAATCACAGTTCTCGCTGCTAAGAAGCTCTTGGGGAGAGTCAGATAAGTAAACCAGATATTTGTGGCAATTGTGATAAATGTTAAGACTGAACAATTTTCAGGATGGGGATTCTATTTATGACAACATGAGGGATTAGATACACAGGAAAATCACTCAAGCACAGTTTAAATGCAGCTAAATTAACTATATATAGAGAGATACATAGCTAAAGTAGATGGAAAGGAAATTCCTCAGAAGCCAGAAATGACAAGGAAGTGACAAGCACAATTCCACAGGTGAAACTAGTCCAGGAGCCAGGTACTTTGAGGCGGTATGCTGATATCTGGGTGCTTAAAACTTGGGTCTTAATGAGTATCAAATAAGACCAAAGACAAACCTTGGCCTTTAGCAGGATTGACTGAATCAAAGATACCCACAAAAGCCAGGCCGCTTTGAGGAGCAACATTTCAAATGGGAAAACAAGGGGATAAAACACACCCTAGAAAAGCACATGGTGAGGCTATGTTTTAATTAAACAAGAAAAAAATAAATAAAAACCAGCTTCTTTTATAATTTTTAAACTTGTGCCTATACTCCTGTAGGTCTATGATCAAAATTAAACTTATCAATGCGGGAAAAAAAAAAATCCAAAACCAAAAATACCCTCTAGGCTTTAGTTCTTAATAGGCCTAGAATGCTACTGTTCCAAAGACACCAAGGGCAAATCCTCTCTGCAGAAATGTATTTTAAACCAAGGCTTCAAAGAATTCCCACAGATAAAGAACTAAAGAGCATGAGCTCACAATTAAAACTCACTCAACAGAAAAGGAAAAATGTCCCCAGCAGAGGTGGTGTAAATCATATAGAATTACAAGGGAAAAGGCTGTGGGTATTTCAATTATAAGGAAGAGAGTATGAAACAAATATCTGTAATGTTTCTAGAAATATAAAATGGAATCAAAAGTGTAATGAAGAAATAAGATATTAAAATTGATCAGACACATGTAAAATAGAAAAAATCCAAATAGATTCAATGCCATCCCCATCAAGCTACCAATGAGTTTCTTCACAGAATTGGAAAAAACTGCTTTAAAGTTCATATGGAACCAAAAAAGAGCCCGCATCTCCAAGACAATCCTAAGTCAAAAGAACAAAGCTGGAGGCATCACGCTACCTGACTTCAAACTATACTACAAGGCTACAGTAACCAAAACAGCATGGTACTGGTACCAAAACAGAGATATAGACCAATGGAACAGAACAGAGTCCTCAGAAATAATACCACACATCTACAGCCATTTGATCTTTGACAAACCTGAGAGAAACAAGAAATGGGGAAAGGATTCCCTATTTAATAAATGGTGCTGGGAAAATTGGCTAGCCATAAGTAGAAAGCTGAAACTGGATCCTTTCCTTACTCCTTATACGAAAATTAATTCAAGATGGATTAGAGACTTAAATGTTAGACCTAATACCATAAAAATCCTAGAGGAAAACCTAGGTAGTACCATTCAGGACATAGGCATGGGCAAAGATTTCATGTCTAAAACACCAAAAGCAATGGCAGCAAAAGCCAAAATTGACAAATGGGATCTCATTAAACTAAAGAGCTTCTGCACAGCAAAAGACACTACCATCAGAGTGAACAGGCAACCTACAGAATGGGAGAAAATTTTTGCAATCTACTCATCTGACAAAGGGCTAATATCCAGAACCTACAAAGAACTCAAACAAATTTACAAGAAAAAAACAAACAACCCCATCAAAAAGTGGGCAAAGGACATGAACAGACATTTCTCAAAAGAAGACATTCATACATCCAACAGACACATGAAAAAATGCTCATCATCACTGGCCATCAGAGAAATGCAAATCAAAACCACAATGAGTTACCATCTCACACCAGTTAGAATGGCAATCATTAAAAAGTCAGGAAACAACAGGTGCTGGAGAGGATGTGGAGAAATAGGAACACTTTTACACTGTTGGTGGGATTGTAAACTAGTTCAACCATTATGGAAAACAGTATGGCGATTCCTCAAGGATCTAGAACTAGATGTACCATATGACCCAGCCATCCCATTACTGGGTATATACCCAAAGGATTATAAATTATGCTGCTATAAAGACACATGCACACGTATGTTTATTGCAGCACTATTCACAATAGCAAAGACTTGGAATCAACCCAAATGTCCATCAGTGACAGATTGGATTAAGAAAATGTGGCACATATACACCATGGAATACTATGCAGCCATAAAAAAGGATGAGTTTGAGTTCTTTGTAGGGACTTGGATGCAGCTGGAATCCATCATTCTTAGCAAACTATCACAAGAACAGAAAACCAAACACCGCATGTTCTCACTCATAGGTGGGAACTGAACAATGAGATCACTCGGACTCAGGAAGGGGAACATCACACACCGGGGCCTATCATGGGGAGGGGGGGGGGGGGGAGGGATTGCATTGGGAGTTATACCTGATGTAAATGACGAGTTGATGGGTGCAGCACAGCAACATGGCACAAGTATACATATGTAACAAACCTGCACGTTATGCACATGTACCCTACAACTTAAAGTATAATAATAATAAATAAATTAAAAAAAAAAAAAAAGAAAAAAAAAAAGAAGATATTAAAATTGATCAGACACATGTAAAATAGAAAAAATAAACAAATATAAATTATAGAGATAAAAGAAAAGTATCTATGTGTTTAAAAAATCACCAATTTTATTGGAGATAAAATTTATGACCTGGAGGATTTATCTGAAAAAAATTACTCAGAATGTTCCCCCCCCACCAAAAAATAGAAAGACACAAGTAAAGAGACATGAACAATAAACTCAGAAGGTATTAATATGTCTAATTAGAATCATCAGAGGAGAAAGAAGAAAGACTGAAGTCCAATCACTACTTTAAGAAAAAAGGAAGAGGTACAATAATTTCAGAAGGAAAGTTGAAGACTACAAATGGAATAGTAAACAAAGAAAATGTTAAAAATGTGAGTAAATGCAAAAATATTTATTGCATTAAACTATTATAATATGCACAGTTAATTCATACACCTAAGCAAACAAGAAAGAGCCAAAATTCAGGACAACATTAGCAAATTATTTAGAATTGAGATGATCAGAGTTAATGTGTCATAAAATTTTCATACAGTTTAGAAGAAGTTAAAGATACTAAGTTCAGAATTTAACGTGTGTGTGTGTGTGTGTGTGTGTGTGTAACTTCCACAGTAGTTGAAGAAAAGTAAAGTATGAAAGAGATATAAATCAGTTCACAAGAAGGCAAGAAAGAAAAAAGGCCGGGCGCGGTGACTCACACCTGTAATCCCAACACTTTGGAAGGCCAAAGAGGGTGGATTGCTTGAGGCCAGGAGTTCGAGACCAGCCTGGCCAACATGGCAAAACCCGTCTCTACTAAAAATACAAAAATTAGCTGGGCATGGTGGCAGGCACCTGTAATCCCAGCTACTCAGGAGGCTGAGGCAGAAGAATCGCTTGAACCCAGGAGGTGGAGGTTGCAGTGAGCTGAGGTCGCGCCACTGTACTCCAGCCTAGGTGACAGGGCGAGACTCCACCTTAAAAAAAAAAAAAAGAAAAGAAAAAGAGAGAGAGAGAGAATAAAGGAAAGACAAAAAAAAAAAAAACTTGGAAACTACAAATTGTAGTAAAGAAAGGATAAATTGGTATAATGGCTTTTGAAAACAATTTAGCATTGCCTAAAAGAATGAAATTTGCATTTTTGACACAACACTGTCATTTCTAAGTATATAGCTTAAAAACTATATTTTTGACTTGCAATCTACACTAAAAGAAATGTTCAAAAACGTTTATAAGAATTTCTTACAAGAATAAAAAATAATACTCTATCATCAGGAGAATGGATACATAAACTGTGATTATTTATACAGTGGAACCCTATATAACAATGAAAGAATTCATGGACATTGGCCTTACGCATCATCACGGATGGATCTCAAAGATATAATGTTGAGTGAAAAAAGCAAATCAGAAGAATATGAATTGTAAGTCATTTGATTCCATGTACAGAAAGTTTAAATATAAGTAAAACATGTAATGTGTTGTTTATGTATGATTGCAAATGTGGTCAAACGCTACAGAAATAAAAAAGAAAATTCAAAAATTCAGGAAAGTGGGAATCTGAATTTTTTCCCTAGGGAGGGGAAGGGAATGGGTCAGGGAAAGGCACACAATGTTTTCAAAAAGTTGACAATCAAGCCAGATTGTAGGTATCTGGGTGTTCGTTTTATTATTATTCTTTAAAGTATACAGCTATATTACACACACGTATTTGTAAGTTTTTAAATGCTTTTAAAAAATAATAAAGAGAATAGGAGAAAAATGAATGCCAGTAGTGCCAAGAAAAAAAATGATGGTAATCTCATCCTTACAGCAGCAAAGTAGTGTTTCAGTTTCCCAGAGGATAGGAAGCTTCTTTTTGAAGAATGAATGGAAGATATCCAGATCAAGGGGACGCCTGCTCAGAGGCAAGTCAGAGCAAGAACAGTGGAAAAGTACAAGTGATTGTGTCTGTCTGAAGCGTGGGGTGCACTGTGGGTCTGGTGGAGGCAAGGCTGGAAAGTGAGGCAGGCGCCGGAGCTGGTTTAGAGCCTTGTTCATGCTCTTGTGTCACGATCAGGAAGGCATTTAGCTGACTTGGAATTTCCTCTTGGTGATGGCCTGAGAGATAATATTTTATGTGGGTGACAGGGGTGAGATTCATTTTAAGCGAAGCCCACATAAATCTTTATACTGAACGGCCTTGCAGCACTCTCTTGCTGGAGGATGGGATGTGAGCCTCAACCCAGAGGCAATGGGAAGAGTCTCTTGGGTAGGAAGGAAACGAATGCCTCAATAGACATACACTGCCAGCATTTCAGCAAAAACAAGTGTGTGAAACCATTTTCTCTATGGTTGGAAAATTATCATCATCATGAGCATATTAAATTTTTTTACTTAAAATGTGTTCTTGGCTATCATGTGTAGTATGTTTTTTGATGTTTAAAATTCAGACAGAGAAATTGTGGCCAAGGAAATTATCAGGTATCATTCACAGTAATTAGAACCCAGAACTCCTGCAAGCAGTTGAAACCCAGGACTTCCGAAAGCTTAAAAAGTGATGATGAACTTAGAAAATGAAAGTCAAGAAATGTTGAGTAAAAACATTTAGGTTGACCCTCTCTGCATTGTGAAGTTGCAGGCAGAGAGGCAGAACTTTCATTCTGTGATCATTGGTGCTTGTCAGATATGGAGTCTATGTTATATGATGACTTCAAGAAGGAAGAAGAAATGGGTCCAGTGAGAAGGGAGGATGAGGAGAGAGCATGCCATGACACCTCTTTCTAGTGGAAAATGACTAACACTAATTTCTTCAAGCATCTAAGGCATCAACTGCCTTTCAGAGAGACTGAGACACTGTGCAGGGAATATGGAGGCTAGTGCCTTTGAAAGCAAATTTCCCCAATTTACCAGTTTTCCCAACCCAGGATCAACTCTTATCTGACATCTTATTCCCTCATTCTATAGACAAAGAAAGATGCAGTGCCCATTTATTTTTCTTCTAGACATTCTGCCCAGGAATCATATTTGCTTGTGTTCAAACTACAGATGCTCTGGGCTAAATTTCTCTCCTTGGTGTGGGCAACAGGTGGTCTCAGATCTATTTAGGCTTTGATGTTTATAGCTCTTTTATGTTACGAGAAAGGTGGCTACATGTGCAAAAGTCTCTCCCCTGCAATAATGTAGAACCAGTATTTAGTTTTGCATTGTTCTACAGTGTTTCCTCAGATGTAGCAGAGTGAAAGTGACCCTTAAAATAGATCATCAACTCAGAGTGAAACCTGATGAGACATAGTCAAGAAGGATGAAATGATGCCCAGACAACTGGCAGAGTACTATATGCAGAACAACCCAGTGCTCTGCAGTAAGGAAACATGCAGGAAACAGACCCCTCTGTTGCCTCTAACATTGCAAAGTCATGGCAGGACAAAACCTGCATCTTAAGTTTAAGAAAAGCAAGCAAAACCTGATGTTTTATGGAAAAGTTACCTTGATGCTCTTAGAGAGTATTGGCAGTGTTATTACACACTTACAAGGTATGAAACTCATAGGAATTGTGGTTTTGGTTTTTCTTATTTTATTTTCCCTATTTCATAAGAAAAAATGATCAAAACAGAAGTACTTTGAGAAGATGAAACACAGTCAGCTCAGTTGTTGAAATGCCCCCAAATTCTTATATAGGGATGGAGATGTATGTCTCAGCCTCTCACGCTGGCCATTGTAATGGGAAAAGCTTTTGAGAGTCAGTGAACAGATGGCTGCTTAATTCCAAGAAAATTGTTGTTGGGACAGCCACAGAATACATAAAGCTGAGAATCTGGGTCTTTTTACACAAAATATTTTCTTATATAAAACCACTATTTGTATTATGTTGAACATCAATTTAATGTTAAAATTATTCCTAAGAAGGTGTATTAGTCCATTTTCACACTTCTATAAAAATACTATCTGGGACTGGGTAATGTATAAACAAAGGAGGTTTAATTGACTCACAGTTCTGCATGACTGGGGAAGCCTCAGGAAACTTACAATTATGGCAGAAGAAAAAGCAGGCACCTTCTTCACAAGGCGGCAGGAGAGTGAGTGACGTGGGGAAGCACCAGACACTTATCAAACAACCAGATCTCATGAGAACTCACTCACTATCACGAGAACAGCATGAGGGAAACCACCCCCATAATCCAATCACCTCCCACCAAGTCCCTCCCTTGACATGTGGGTATTACAGTTTGAGATGAGATTTAGACACAGAGCCAAACCATATCAGAAGGATAGGATGTATGAAGCATTCTTAGAAAATATATTCCACACTCCTCTTTGTGTTGGTAAAAATACTTTCCTATCTTCCTCATACCCATGTCAATCTCCTGAGTTGCGTTCTCTCCTAGGATTCATTTGTGGTATCTCTTTTGCTTTTAAACAATTAAGCAGAATTGCCTTCTCCATAATGTCTTGGTCCCAATCACACTAATCATATGTGGTCATTCTATTTTCACCTTCATATATATTTCACAGTCTTTCTTTTGGAGAAAAATATCCTATCTTCTGGGCATTTCTTATCCCTAGCCCAACAATCCTCATCATAGTTTGGCTTTCTGGCAGCATGTGGCTTTTTCCTTGGCATTGTTGATATGAAGCAATTCCAAAACAAGCAAATCCTAGCATGCCTCTGTTTTCCCAGAAAATAGAATGGCACACTCAACAACTCGTTGGTATTTTTGAATCTCCGAAAACTCAGCTGATAACCTTCATTGTCCTCTGCTGTCTTGGAAATTGAAAGGTCACCCTAAAGTGGAGACAGCTTTTCTTGTGTCACCCAATGCGTTAGAAGAACTCTTGACTCCCAGCTCTTGCCACACAGTTGTGCTAAGATCATGGGTATTTGACTAGGTTTCTGTTGGGTATTGGACTAGGGAATTTTGACTCCATTTTCTCTGGTTAGATCAAATCCTGATATTCAGTGATCCACTGTCTGGGTTTTTGTCACTCGTGGCTCCCTTCCTTCCCTTCCTGCCAACAACTCTATGTCCTCCATTCTGAACAAACATCACATGTGTGTGCACAGGAGAGTGCTTGCACACACGTGCCCACACACACACATTGTCATCATCATCATTACTGTCATCATCTCCACACCTCCCACCCCTTTGACCCTGCTACTTTCCTCCTCAAATATCAAGGAAAGCACTCAACAGGTGAGCAGGGCTTCTCAGTGTACCTTTTCTGCAGTTAATTGCCTCCCATCCTCTCTCTGGCATTCCATGCGCCATTGAATTCAAACAATATCTGCTGGAAATTGTGCTAGGCCTTGAGAACATGTATTTGAACAGAATATTGGCCTTACCTTCTGCTTGTTCACTGTCCAGTAGGGAAGGCAATTGTGAAAATAAATAATTGAAAATGAAACATGATCAATAAGAACTGAAAGATTATGTGGCTTTTCTGAAGTCACAAGTCCAGTGACTAAGAACAAATGACTGGAACCCAGGTTTTTTGTATTCTAGCTAGGGACTTTAGTAAAGTTTTGCAGGAAAAAAAATACACATTAGTTTTAATTATAATGAAGCAAAAGTGACTTAGCGAAAAAAATTTTATTGGCCATATGTGTGTGAAGAGCTTTAAAATGCTGTAAGGAATAGACAGGGGAAAAAAAGGAGTAGAAAGATGAAGAGGAGGAAGAGGAGACTTAGAAGGAGGAGGAGGAGAAGAGGAAAAAACTTTGAAAAAATAGAATGATATATATTCTAGTGTTCTATTTTAAGAAGGTGGATACCAAACAGTGCTTGCCAATTACTGTTGCTCTAAGCCTCGGAAAGAGGATCTGAAGTCATCTAGGGTCAGTGTAACTTCCGGAAGAGAGTCGGGAAATGTAGAGCATGAGAGACCAGGCACTGGGCCTCTGCAGAATAATCGTTTATTTTGGATTTTCCACTCACGGAAAGTGGACTCCTTCCAGAAGAATCAGAAGAGGCAAGGGCCAGGTGTTTGTTGGAGTGTCCCCCACTCAGCTCCAACGAAGAAATATTGAACCAATCCCCAAAGGCAGAAAGGGAATGCATACTGGCTGGAAAAGATAAAATGTGATGAAGTGGAAAAAACCCATCCTGGAGTCAGACTACCTAGGTACTGGTCCTAACTCCTCCATCTGCTGATACCAACCACAGTCATGCCACTTTACTCTCAAGTACCTGAGTTTTTTGTGTGCAACAGGAGAATAATTGTACTGTCACTGTTAGCCTTCCAGGGCAGCACTACGGTAAGGATAAGTTCAAGATGGCAGCGGTCAGGTATTCTGAAATGCTGCAAACACATGAGGGGCTATGGAAAAACTAGCGTAGCATGCAACGACTGGTGTGTCACAGATTCATCAACCACCTCGTTCATTCATTCCATCTGTAAGCTTTCACCATCTACCCTCTGCCAAGCACTATGATGCAGAGCTTCAGAGATGACTGAGACATAGCACCTACTCTCAATGAGCTCCGAGTCTAGAGGAGGAGACAGACACTCAAAGAGATAATTAAATGCAAAATGCAAGGGCCAGGATGGCACATTGAAGAGATGGCTATAGAGGTCGTCTCTCGGCTGAAGAGAAAACTACAACTGGCTCTTGAAGAGCGTTTAAGGATTGAGGCTAGGTTTCGGATTCGAAGGGCAGAAGGCAGGGCAGAAAATACAGCTTTGGCAGAAAGATAAGTCCAGGCTGCACTTGAATTAGAAAACAATGAGTCCCCTGGGAGGGGCCTGCCTCCTGCAGGGCTTCCCACTCTCCCTACCCTAGATTCTGACTCAAGCACTCAGGGATGTATGCCTTTCCATTCTCCCACTGAAATGGAAGACATAAAAATTAACTCTCTGTTATTGATCCGAGTGTATTATACCCCTCAGGAGTGTGGAGGTGGTGAAAGTATTTTGAGAGTCACTGAGTGTGATTCTTGTGCAAAACATCTGTAGACGTGTTTTTGTATAGGCTATGAATGGCTGCATTTGTATCTACGTACAAACTTCAGTAGTGTCATCAGCCAAAAAGAAAGTATATGGAAACTGCGTGGTCACATATTGAAAAGTCAAGCATCAAATTCCATGCCAGGTCCCAAACACGGGCTATGTTTGTAATTACAGTGATAAAGGAAGAGCTTTTCAAATGGCTTATGTTCCTAATCCGTGTCGTTATTCAGGAACAGACCTGCAATTTCCTGCTGCATTATTGATACTCTAGGAAGGCAGAGCCACTGTGTGCTCCAAAGAATGGCTCAAGTAGTGGGTATGACTGAAACTAAGCTATATTCAAAGATGGTCTTTAGCCCCATTAAATCCTAACTGGCTTTAACCCAATTAATCCTCCCTCTGACTGCCTCTATCTTCTTCCCACTTCTGCACATCTTCTCACAGCAAAACTCTGTCTGTGCCCCCTAAACACACACACACACACACACACACACATACACACACACACACAAATGCACTCCATTTATGTGGCTTCAACAAGTCTTACCTCTTTGGGTGAATTTCTCCTACTCATCCACCACCATCAACACTATTCTATTCTCCTGGACAAGAGCCAAACATTGTGGTTGTTATTATTACATCCTTCTTTCTTGCCTTCCAGACCAATGTCCCACCAAACATGCATCTATTCTCCTTTCCTCACCTCAAGCATTGTTCTCCTGAGGGTCTCAGTGGGACAATCTCCTGACTTGCCATCTTCCCTTTGTCCCATCTCAGTCTGCTTCTCATCTTCACCCAATCCATCTTTCATACAGTGGCCACATTGACTTGCCTATGCACAAGCATCTTAGTGTCCATCTTTTTCTTTAAAAAATCACTGGTTATGTGTTAGCTGAATGTTAAATCCCATTGACTGACATCCTGGTTCTCGCCAACATGAGCCCTTCCAATTACACCTTTCAGTGAACACACCCTTCCAACCAGCACAAAGAGGCTGTTTCAGGAAAATCCACCATGGTCCTACTCTCTCCTTCAACCACACACCTTGCTTATTCCCACTGAGGTTCTGTGCCACCCGGACTATACTGTTTCAGGATGTCCTCCTTCTATCATCAGAAGAGCCATATCCCATTCTTCCTCCAAAGCTCAACTGGAGCCTCATAACCTTAAGATGTTGCCCCAACTTGCACTGGATTTCCCCATGGCATGAATTCCTTCTGGTTTGCCAAGTGACTGGAATTAATTCTTAGCTATTTCCTGGATTATACATCAGCTTCTTAGCAGAATAATAAATTTCCTTAGGATAGGATAGGGATAATAAATTATAGATGTAGCCTGGACCACAGAAAATATTTAGCAATTGCCTTCGAATCAAGGAATTTCTTTTTATAGTCAATCTGAAATAGATGTTTGCAAGAAAAAGAAAAGCATACATAGTGCTCTACAGATTAGGTGAGTATGCTATTAAAATAATAAAGATTATATTTGATTCAAAAATGTTTGACCTTAAAGTTCATTATTGTGGACACTTTGACAGATAAATAAAATTAATTTTAGAAAGGGGTTAATAGTTTCAAAGGATATGACAAAGTATTTTCAGGTATTCTGCAGAGACAAGGATATGTGCACTGGTCGGAGATTTCACAGAAGCAGTGATGGACAAACATGGGAAGGGAAGTCTCAGTAGAGGGACCAGCATGTGCAAAATATGGGAGCCTGGGGAAAATTGTCTATTCAGGAACAGATTTCAAGCCTTATTTAATCAGAAACTCAAGTTAAATCTCCACACACCTGGTCATATTCTTTGTTTTGCCTTACTAAGGAGAGTCTAAAGAATGCAACTAAATTGCTCCTTTGTATTACACAATCCTCCATTGCTTAAGGAGTCTTATAGGGTATTTCCGTCCAGACCCAGGAAGAGAGTTGAACGTAGCCTTGCCTCATGCCTGTCACACAAGGTTTTGTGTTTTTTGATAGCTGTGAGTTGTTTACATTGCCATTTGGTTCCTTCTCCTGCCTGCTAGTAAGGATATGAGACCTTATACTAAAAAAGAAAACAGTGCAAAGCTCACAGCCTGGTCAATCGACTAAAAAAAGATTAACTCCCTATTTCTTCAGATAAACAGATTCTTACAAATGTGCCGTAACTATGTATATGATCTATTTGTTTTTCTTACTCATAGAGTGACATCTCTGTGAAATCTTGGAGCAGGTGCAGGAGCAGAGGATGAGGCCAAGAAGAAATCCCTTGCAGAATCCTTGCAGTAGACAGCATACACACACTGACCCCCACATCCTGTTGGCTCACCTTGGGAGGGTGCCAGCCGCTTGAGTGGACAGTTCCCCCACAGGCAAATGACTACTACCTTGAGCGCCTCCACTTCTCCATCTGAAAGCTCTTGTTACTCCCAGGAGCGAGCTGGCTCTGTGAGGAGCAGAACAGACATGGTGGAAAGTTAATATCCCCTGAAACAAGCCTTCACCGAAGAGAAACAAGCATTGGTGGATAAATGCCTCAGTTGTTGTACCACTTGGTGGGCAATTCCTCACTCGAATGTTTGCCTCGGGGATAACTCAAACTAAGACAACTCCATAAGCCATACTCAAGAGTTTAAATTCTACCTGTGGATCTAGAAAACCAATGAAGGGTTTTAATTAGGGAGATGACCTGGTTACAGGCACACACATATACATATACATATTTTTAAAATAAATATCACCAAGATGACTGAGATAAGGAAGGACTGAGAGGCAACAGAGAAAAATGAATCTCAGAGATCCATAGCCAAAGTCAGGGGAAGGTTCCAAGGTGGTCATGACATAAAGTGTGGAGTGCCTGAACTTCCCTGGCCCCAGCCCGTTGTAGCTACAGCTGTTCATCTTTGACTATTGGTAGTGATTTATATCCCAGAGAACTGCCCACCCACTTTTACTGGAACCTCTAATTGCAGAATTACACACATGTTTTCCAAGGAGAAAATGCTGCCTCCCCACTGACTCATGTTCATTTATCCCAGGCAGAAGGACTATTTTAGCACTCTTTCCACCATTTTCATCCCCAAATTTATCTTGGGCCTCTTAAAGAACCCAAGAATCTTTGTTTACTATGAACATACATTACCGGGGGCCAGAAGACTTCATTTCTTTTTTCTTTTTTTTTTTTTTTTTTAGGCAGAGTCTCGCTCTGTTGCCAGGCTGGAGTGCAGTGACACAATCTCGGCTCACTGCAACCTCCGCCTGCTGGGTTCAACCAATTCTCCTGCCTCAACCTCCTGAGTAGCTGGGACTACAGGTGCACACCACCATGTGGCGATAATTTTTGTATTTTTAGTAGAGACAGGGTTTCACCATGTTGGCCAGGATGGTCTCGGTCTCTTGACCTTGTGATCTGCCCACCTTGGCCTCCCATAGTGCTGGGAATATAGGCATAAACCACCATGCCTGGCCAGAAGACTTTATTTCTAATCCTGGCTCTACCTCTTACTAGTCTCCTCCTAGCCTCAGTTGCCATATCAGAAAAATAAAACTTCTCACGGGACTGCTGTGTGGATGAAAGGAAATAACTAGTTGTTCTTCATGCTCATTGCTGATGGGCCCAATTTAAATGTGGCTGTCCATTCCTCAGCTCAGCCACAAGCTAGTCAGGACTTCTTAAGGCTGGTAGGGTAGTCATTCATTAAGGAACTTTCCAAGATCCACATGAGCAGGGACCATGCCAACTCATCTCTTAATCTCCAGTGCCCACCTGGAGTCTAAAATGTACCAACTATTGTTAAATGAGGAAAAGATGACATGAATGCATGAATGAGTCTGGCAACAGGCAGAGGTTTGGCCCCACTAGAGGGTCACAGGGACAGGAAAGTGCACGGAGACGTCTGTGTGCTGAGACCTGGCTCAGGAGAACAGCCAAGCTGCGCCCAGTGGTGTGACAGGCTGAGAAGTGGCCCTAAAAGGGACCTGAGCACCTGGAATGAGCCTACCCAGCTAGATAGGTCTGGGGAACAACAGGAAACCAGTATCTCTATTTTCTCTCAGGGACCTATCACAAGGCTGGCAAGCACGGCTCACATATGTGGGAAGACCAATGATCTCTTGGGCTGAGGGGTGTCCGAGGGAACATTGATATGGTTTGGATTTGTGTCCCTGTCCAAATCTCATGTCAAATTGGAGGAGGGGCCTGGTGGGAGGTGATTGGATCATGGGTACAGATTTCCCCCTTGCTGTTCTCATGATAGTCAGTGAGTTCTCGTGAGATATGGTGGTTTGAAAGTGTGTGACACTTCCCTCTTCACTGTCTCCTACTACCATGTGAAGAAGGTCCTTGCTTCCCCTTCAGCTTCGGGAATGACTGTAAGTTTCCTGAGGCTTCCCAGTCATGTTTCCTGTTAAGTCTGTATAACTGTGAGTCAATTAAACCTTTTTTCTTCATAAATTACCCAGTCTCAGGTAGTTCTTTTTAGCACTATGAGAATAGACTAATACAGACACATTCTGGCAGGGGCAGGGAGAACTGCCTAGATGTGGGTCTCCTTCAAGAAATGAGATCTAATTTCCAGAATCTATAAGAAGCTTAAACAAATCAATAAGCAAAAAACAAATAACCCCATTTAAAAGTGGACAAAGGACAGGAACAGACACTTCTCAAAAGAAGACATACAAGCAGCCAACAAACATGAAAAAATGCTTATCATCACTAATCATCAAAGAAAGACAATGAGATACCATCTTACACCAGTGAGAATGACTTCTGTTAGAAAAATCAAAAACTAACAGATGTTAACGAGGCTGAGAGGAAAAGGGAACGCTTATACATTGTTGATGGGAATATAAATTAGTCCAGCCACTGTGGAAAGCAGTTTAGAGAATTCTCAAAGAACTAAGAGTTGAAATACCATTTGACCCACCAATCCCATTACTGGGTATATACCCACAGGAAAATAAATCATTCTACCAAAAGGACACATGCGTGCATAGGTTTGTCACAGTGCTCTTCACAAGTGCAAAACCATGGAATTAACCCAGGTGCCTTTCAAGGGTGGATTAAATAAAGAAAATACGGCATATATATACCATTAAATACTATGCAGTCATGTAGAATAATGAAATCTTGCTCTTTGTAGCAACATGAATGCAGCCGGAGACCATTATCCTAAGCAAACTAATGTAGAAACAGAAAACCAAATACTACATGCTCTCACTTATAAGAGGAAGCAAAACATTGGGTACACATGGACATAAAGATGAGAACAATAGACACTGGGGAATACTAGAGGATGCAGAGGAGGGACTGAAAAGCTACCTATTGGGTACTATGCTTACTACCTGGGTGACAGTTTCAATCATACCCCAAACCTCAGCATCAGGCAATATGCCTTTGTACAAACCTATACATGGACCCCAAATTCTAAAATAAAAGTTGAAAAGAAAAGAAAAAAAAAAAAAAAACACTGACCAATGACTTTACCTCCTCTGATCTCTCACATTCCAGAGGTCCTGCACTCTAAATTCTAGCTTTCTGCCTGGCAGTTGTCATCTGGGCACTATTTTTGTCCCACCTCTTTAGCCACAGGTGTCTGGCACTGTACCATGTACACAGCACCCAGGGGCCCTTGCCCAGCTTAGACTGTGCTTAACATAATCTGATGCCCAGTGGCATAGGTCATATTTACAAGAACCCACAAGATGGTAAGACAAATGCTTTCACGATCCCCAATTTACAGATGACACTGATGCACAGAGAGATCTAAAAGATCTGCTAAGGTTATGCAGCTTATTTGTGGAAGAGTTTGACCTTGATCCCAATCTCCTGATTCTTCCCCCTATGAAGAGGTTCTCAAGTTGCTGATAGTTTCAACACTGAGATTATATTAGGACAAAAGAAACCCCACTGGCCACTGTGTAGATCTCAGATGGATGATTAGGCAGCTGGATGCCCCTTGTCAGAGAAGCTGTACCAAGCAGACAGTGGAAAGGGTGATCTCAGAGGAACTGGTCTCCGATCTAAGGATGGCATGAGCTCAGAGCTACCAGCTTGGTTTAGCTCATGAGTGTCCTGAATCCAGGATTAGGAGAAGGCAACTAATGTGTCCCAATCATCCGGGGATGCTTTGCTTTGCAGTGGAGTTTCACATCTGAAAAGTCTATGAGTCCCCAACTCCCCAACATGGGCCCCATGACACCCCTGCAGGGCGTGTGCTGAGCATTCTTGGCACTGTCTCTAGTTGGGGATGCCAAGACGCTGTGATAAGTGACTTGTCTAGCAGGGAGCTAACAGCTTTCCAGGGCCTCATGCCCCCTGCTTCCGAAATAACTTTCTTTGACAGAGAATTATCTAGAAAAAAAATTAAATAAAAAAATACATACACACACACACTCACACACTCCACTCTCCCAGGAGTGCACTTGCTGTGTGACAGACGGATTCTATTTCTGTTGTGAGAACACGTGGCGTAGTCAGCAAGAACATGGCCCGAGAGGCATCGTGCCGGGAAGGCGCCTGCCTGGCCTGTGTTCACATCATGGAGCAGGTTTTGGGGATGGGCTTGGAACCCCCTGGTTGCCAGTAATTTTTGATGAGATGACACTTCACAAATGCTATTTCTTTCTGATTCTGGGAAGTTTGTGTAGCTACAAATGTTGTTATGGCAAGCTCACAGTGTGGGAGTAAGTGTGATTTTTTTTTGTTGTTGTTAAAAATAGATCCATAGAGGGTGAGAATTTAAAGCCACCTTTCAGTTAATGATTTTGCCATGGGAGATCCAGAGAAGGCAAGGGGCTTGCCCTAGGACTCACAGAGAGCTCACAGAGCATCTGGGAGAGGCAGGAGCTAGCACCTCCACCTAGGGCCCTTTCCAGTGAGCTATAGTCACCTCTCAATTTTCTTTGTTAAAGACACATGAGTACTTCTGTTGCAGATTCACAACCACTCCAGGCTGCCTTCTCCCTTAATCTCTTCCTATGAGGTTTCTGCTTCCAGTCAGAAAAAAAATAAAAAATGAAGTCTATGAAAAAAAAATCATCTTTTATTTTCAAAGAACACGGCATCTTCATGTTCAACTTTTGTATAAATTCTCTATCTCTGCCTTCGTCATTCTCTTCTCTTTTGTAACTTTCAAAGCATCTTTGTTTCTCCGACTGCTCTTGCTTCTGTAAGTTCCTACCAGCTATTGATCTATCCAGTGATGAGGACTATGGCTTACAGCTACGTCCCCAGGAGGCCCTGAAATTACAGGCACTGTCCTCTCCTTCTGAGAACTCCCTCAGTGCAGAGCAAGTCTGGGACAAAGGTCTCTTTGTAGAACTCCTAACCTGCTGCTTAAGCCCCATCTCAGATGTTGCCTCCTCTGGAAAGCTTTGCTTGGCTCCAAGAGAGGTGATCTATTTTACAAATGGGCACCCAAATTGTGTTTCTGAGCCAGCTTCCTCATGAGGAGCCTTGGGGACACACCCACTTCACAGCACGACGTGACACACAGCACTGGGAGCCCACGCTTGAGCCTGTCTGTGAAATTATGTCAGTATTCTCTCTGAACTTATCAAGGTCACCTGCCAGTCAGATTGAGACAGTGTTGACCACTTGGCAAATTCTGTAGCCTTGGTCTTGATGCCATTCCCAGCCTCTGGCTTCCACTGCATTCCATAGCCTTCCCCATTTCAGGATTTCATTCCTCTCCTCATGCCTCACCAAAATATCCAGCTCCCAGGAAGGGTCCCATCTCTAACACTGTGCCCCACTCCTACCGACCCTGAAAGGTGCTCTCTATGTCTGAGCTACCTTCAAAAAATGTTGTCATCTGCTAAAAGGGAATTCTGGTATCAACCAGCAGGAATCTCACGGCAAAAGCTAAGAAACAGGACTTGGGGGAGCCAGAAGTTCTTTCTGGACTCCCTGAAATTGCCCAAGTATGGAGCAGCCTCCTCCACCTGTGGCCCATCAGCCTGGAAGGCAGCCTGGAGAGTGACGGAATCCCACAGGCTGTGGACCAGCTGGATGGTGGAGCCCGGCTCTCTGATTAGAAAATGTGAAGTGTGGACAGTGGTCAAGGATGACCCCCTGGGGGGAAGACTTTTCACACCAGACCCCTGGTGCAGACTTTGGAATGTGGAAGAAATCTGTCCAGTCACAGAACTATTCAGGGAGGGGGCATAATGTCCCATGGCCTGGTTCATCACATCCCACAGAGTCTGCACTCAGGGGGTCGGAGAGCTTGCCACAGCATGACCGATGACCCTCCATGGAGAATGGAGCCTCTGTTTCAGAGCAAGCCTCAGCCTCAGCATCTGTCCTCTGAATCCCTTGCTGCCAAAGCTATCTCCACTGACCCCTACAGCGGGGCCCCTCCCTGGCGAGGGGTCCAAGAGTTCCCAGATGGATGCCAGGGACTTCAACCCTGCTGAACCTGGAGTCATTCTCCCACTGGGTGTAGTCTTTGTGCTCATAAGTGTTAGGCAGGTTTCCAGGGTCATAAGTTTGAGGCCCAGAGATACCCTGAGCACAGAAACAAAGCAGAGCCAGGGCTCTGATGCTCTTCTCACCACTGGAGCTGTACATGGAAGGCAGGGTGGCCGGGAAAACTGAGGTCCCTGTCTGAGTGACACATAGAATGAGCCTTGATGTTGGTGAAAAGCAAACACATGTTCACACAGCCATGTCTGCACACACACATGCACACATACGCCCCCTCTACACATACACAGCCCCCACACTCATGAACACACATACACACACACACATACACATACATGCACATGCAGAAGCAGCATTCGGAACACAGTCACAGTAAGAAGTGGGGCATGGAAGACAGCAATATCCAAAGAGCCGGGATGCCTTGTGCAGGAAAAACCAACCATACACCAGGATTGCATGCTGGTAAGAGAACAGGGAAGCAAGCTGTGGAGAAGGGGTGATGTCACAACCCCTTCCTGCTTGTTCTGTAGTGTGCCACCCAGATCCCCTCATGGGGCTGAGTCACTCATTCCCCAGCTGCTGGGACTGTTGGTAGCAGGCGACTCTAAGTTCCTCTGAACTTAATTCAGTTCCTCTCCCTGAATCCCTGAATTGTACTTCCTCAAAGAGAATCACCTCGCCCAATGTCACACCCTTCCCTGGAGGCAGCTCACATCCAGTGACTGGTCAATAACAGGCTAGAAAGGCCTGGAGCCCTCCCCTGTATTGAACCCAACTGTGAAGGGCCATCCCAGCCCCAGCACTGCTGGTGGGATAGGTTGATGCCTTCCTTGTAGCTGCCATTGCAGCAGTTCTCCTCTGCCCAGTTCTGCTGCTTTCATTCCTCCACAGGCATTGACTGATCCTAAGGAGATTCTCCAATGAGCTTCCTCTTCCTGTTCCAGAGTCTGGCTCTTGGGGAAGTTAACCCTAGACCAAGCCAAACCCCAAGCTCAAGGGCAAAGGTGCACCAAGAAACGAGATGGAGCTTCTACCCTTCAGGAACATCTAGTGTGTGGGGGAGGCAGGTGTGTAAAAAAATTAACTATACTCCAGTCAGTAAAAACCTGGATGTGAGCCTTCAGTTCTGGTTTTGCATCTTACTATCTACCCCTCGGAGCCTCGATTTGTCTACCTTTGGAATAGTTGTAATCACCTGCCTCACCTGGGGCATGAGAAAATCACATGAAAGAGTAAACATTGGTCCAAGTGCCTATAGGCTATAAATGGCTGCAGGATGTGCTGTGGAGCAGAGCCTGAAATCCTCCAGGAGGACTTACTCTGGCACACAACAATTAAACACAGAGGTAGGTCAGGAGACACTTACTCTGCTATAAATCTTTTGGGAAAAGAGAAATTAGACAGCATTCACACAGGAATAGGGGTTTTAGAAGATCTTGAACTGGGAGCTTCAGGTTCCCATCACAGTTCACCCTGGCCAGGCCCTGAGCAGGGCATGTCTTCTTTCTGGGAAGCGCTGCCCTCATTTCTCCTTTCCAGAAAGACAATCGACACATCATTCCTGCCATTGTTCCTGAAGCAAGTAAAAATGATGAACTTTCTTTCTGCTCTCTAGAACACTCAAAAATGCTCCTCTGGTGACAATTGGGATAATACAAGTCTCCCTAACTGAGTTTCCTGACTTTAATAACAAAATGTGAAATGAGTTAGACTGCATCCTAAGCCCCTGATGATGTCCTAGGGCCTTCACTGGGAGCAACAGAAATTTCACCAGTTGAACAGGAACTTGTCCTCTTGAGCTGCATTAGAAGGAGCACATCAGGTTAGTGTCTCTCCTCCTTAGGGTGAAGTAGGATCTCCCAGAAGGGGCTTGGGTATGCAAGGAAGGGGAATAGAGTAGAAGGCAGGAAGAAAAAGACAGAACTCTCTGTTTTTTATAGCTTAATATGTATGGCCTTGAAGATCATTAAAGGGCTTTGTTGATTCCCACAGCTGCCACCTGAGCCACCACAGAGGAGTTTGCACAGGCTGCTCAAAGCACACAAGAGAGACCAGGATTTCTCCATCTGTATTTGGCATGATCCTTCCATTGGCTGCACCAATGACCTCACCCACTCAGTCTGACCATCTTATCCTCTAAGTGAATATTTCCTGAATGAATGAATAAATGAACTTCTAATCCTCAGCTACTCCCTTCCTCCTGTATAACAACAAACAAGTAAAAGCTACATATACCTAAATGTATTAGCATACTCATACACAGACATAAACTCACAGAGTTCCATACATGCCTACCAGCCCTAGGTCACAGGGTAACATGCACAGTCTCATGAACGTAGATGCACAAGCACACACATAAGAGTCACACACATACATGCATACACACACACAGATACTTACACACTCTCAAATTTTTACTCCTGAGCCCTCTGTTCCAATTCATGATTGTAGGGACAGTATAACCAAGTGTGATTCTTTGACTAGGGAGTCATGATGACAAATTGCTGATCATACATTCATGTATTCACTTACTGTAGCACACAATAGTTAAACAAGATTGAAGAAGAGCTGGCCATGGCAATGGTAGGCAAAAGACTGAGAAACCAGTGCTAGGGAAGCTCCCATTTTTCCAACAGGACTGCCAAAGCCCTCTATTATTTGGGTTGTTTTGTTGCTCTCCTTTTGGTGGAAATGAGAATTATTGTATGTCCATCTTTAAATTGCTCAAACATAGGAATACAAACCAACTGTCAACTACAAAGCGCTGCAGAGAGCAGTCTTCAGGAAGACCAGTTTTCTTCATCTCCATTCCCAGTCCTATGAAAGAAACTGGTTCAGTTCAAAGTACCAGCGATTTTACCTAACAGTCATCATGGCGGGCACAATGAAGGGTAGAATGTTGTGAAAGCATGCCCTCAAACTAATATCCCTCCTGCTTCTTTAGCAATACTAAAAGAATAGAATTTAAATGTTTTCACTTTCAAAGAAAATGAATATGTGAGATAATGGCTTTGTTACTGAGCTTGATGTAATCATTTCATAATATAAACATATATCACAGTATCACATCATATCCAATAAATATATAATATGTACAATTAAAAAGTAATAATGATAAACTCAAAAAATCAGTTTCAAATATGGTATTTAATACAATGTTGCAAGGGAGGAAAATTGTCAAATTAATGGTCTCCTCTATTTTGTATTAACAGAAGACATTGTGGTTCAGATATGGCAGGTATCTGCCCTCAGGTCACAGTTCAGAAGGAGATAACCACAGTTTTAATAATCTGTCACAATGTGAAACTTAAGCCCACTACACAATATACAGCTTCTCCCACACTCCGGGTCATTTATAACAGGAGTGACAGTCAAACATGAAAGAAAGTAAACATGAAAAATTGGTACTCTAAAATAATTTTAGTTTGGGCCATACTGATTCATACTGGTGACAGGAAATCAGAATTCGATGGGGCTGGCAAGGCGCTTGGAGGCCTCAGACACATGAATTGGTCACGTTGAATTCTGTCATCAGATTCCGGGTGTATCGGTGGTGCTTCATTTGCATTAAATGAAAAGCAGTCCAAAAATACACACTGTTGCTAAGGTTACATCTTGCTAGATGCAAATGAAGATGTGTTTGTTCAGACCAGTTAAAAATACCCTGGCACTAGCTAATTTTCCCATTGGCATAGAGAGATTATCGGCAGCCTATGAAACTGAGAGGTTAGGTATACCTTACTCAGCATTAGGGTTCTGGAAAGACCATTATTTCTGAGTAATATTTTTAGAACCTGTAGAAACTACTGTACTCTTTTTTTTATTAATTCAAGTAATAAGTCTGGTTGCAGTAGAGTTATAAATATCATCTAATAGCAGGACCTACTACTGCAAATATATAAATATACTTTCCCCAGGTTCAAAAACAGCCATCTGCATTGATATTTTTGGAATCTGGGAGGAAATGGGAGCAAGCAGGGCTAGCAATTGCAGTTCAGGAAGACAGGTACGGAAGGATAACGTCCTTTCACCTGGCTGAGCCTTTATGTAGATTATTTTACTTAATTCTCACATAACCCTGCAAGGTAGAATTATTATTTCTCTCTTTAAATTGAGGAAACTGAGACTCAGAGACATGCAGCCACTCTGTAGTAGTAGAAAGGCAGAAGGTTAAATTTAGAATTAACTCTGAAAACATGCTCTTTTTTCTATATCATGCTGCTTGTATAACCAAAGATGAATTCTCTAAAAAATTAAAATCTGAATAGGAAACCTCAGCCAGAAAATCAGAAGTTTTGGTGTTTAAAAAAAGAGATTATTCAAAATTGAAGTGCTTTTTACTTTTTGACCCAATTTTATTTATTTTTCTAAATATGCCTCAGCTTCCTGTGAGTCAAGAACAGATACTTCTGTTTCCCCTTTACCTCTGGAGATAACAACCCCCAAAATCATTAAGTCCCACTAGTTATAAAATCCTAAAATGTAAGAGTCAGAAGGGGCCTCAGAAGTTACCCCACCCACCTCCTTGAGACACAAAATCCCTGGTACCATATCCTGGAAGGAAGGCCATCAGCCATCTGCTTGAAAGCCTGTATATAAACAGTAGCTCACGTTTGTTGAGTGCTAACTCAATATTGAGTATAAGGCACTCATCTAAGCACTTTACCCATTTTAATTCACGTAATCCTTGCAACAACCCAATGACACAGGTACCATTACCCTCATTTCAAAAATGAAGAAAAATACACATAGAAAGTTTAAGTAAATTGTTCAAGTCCTCATAGCCTCTAAGTGGTAGAAATGGAATTAAATCTCATATGGTATTACCTTTATCTAACTATCTATTCAACATCTTCACTTAAATCTCTAATAAATGTTTAAAACATAGCAAATAAATGAGTCCTATGATTCTCATCTTCCTCAAAACCTGCTGTCACTCCATCACAGTCCTCCCCAAACAGGATCCTGCATCCATTCAACGGCAAAACCTACACGTGACCTTGGATTCCATTCTTCTCCTTAGTCCTCAAATCCAGTCTCTCAGCAAGTCCTATGGTTCATCCCCTGAAATACATGTTGAATCTCTCCCCTCTTCCCCACTGATGCTACTACTACCTGGGCCCAAGCTTTGACAATGAGTTGCCCAAATCACTTCAAAGACCCATCATTCTTCTTTCTACTCTTGCTCTTCAGAGCAAGCAGAGTGATTTTCCTACAATGTAAATCAAATGAGGTCACTCCATTCTTTTAAAAACTCCAGTGGTTTCCAGCTGAATTTAGAATAAAATTCAAACTTCTCCATCTCAGGATTTCTCCTTTGTTTTCCTCTAGTCTAATTTTGTATCACTTCCTATGTCACCCATTTGTCTCCAACCACACATACTTTTGTCTCTTCCTTTAGTACTCCAAGGTATTTTTACTTGCTGGGCCTTTTGTTTGCAAGACCCCTCCCCCTAATTTTCACATGGATGACTATTTTTTATCTTTCAGATCTCAAGCCAAATACTCTCAGCTTGTAACAAATTACTCCAAAAATTAATGGTATAAAGCAATCATTTACTATGATCATAGATTTTATGGGTCATGAATGCAGACATGACCCAGCAGACCTGGGACTGGAGCGATCTGAAGCCTGTTCACTCAAGTGTCTGGAGGCTTATACTGGCTGTTGGTTGGGGGCCTCAGTTCCCCTCCATTTGGCTACCTTGCGCTTCCTAGTGCAGTTACTACAAGGTGAGTAGTAACTGAGTTCTAAGGATGAGTGTCCTGAGAGAGAACAAGAAAGGGAGAGAAAGGGAGACGTCATACTGCCTTTTCTGAACTATCATCAAAAGTTACACAATATTACTTTGGCCATACTCTGTTCTGTAGAGGAAGTCATAAAATCCTGGCCAGCTTCATGAGGTGAAGAAACAGGTTCTATTTCTTGATGAGAAGACAACATTCTAGAAGACCATGTGGGAAATGTCTATGATAGGAGTTTTCAACTGATTTCAGCCTCCAGCCCCAGACCTCATAGAAAAGGGACATGCACTCAGCAATCAGTGAGCTGTAGTAAATAAATTTTTAAGCTATTGATTTTTGTGGTAATTCATTAATCAACAATGGAACTAGAATATCGTGGTGGGCTGAATTGTGCCCACCTCCAAGATCTTCATATGTTGAAATTGAAATCTTAATCCCCAGTGCCTCATAATGTGTTTATATTTGGAGATAGGGTCTTTGAAGAGGTAATTAAGTTAAAATTAGGTCTTTAGGGTAGGTTATAATCCAATATGACTATGTCCTTATAAGAAGAGGCTATTGGAACACAGACACATATAAAGGAAAACCCATGTAAGGACACATATATGAATAGAAGGTGGTTGTCTGCAAGCCAAGGAGAGAATCCTCATCAAAAACCAACCCTGCTGGAGCGTTGATCTTGGACTTCTTGGCTCCAGAACTGTGAGAAAATAAATGTTTTGGTTAAGCCACCAAGTCTGTGGTATTTTATCATGGCAACCCTAGAAAATAATGCAAGCAGTATCTAGGGGGAATAAAAACATAATTGCACAAAGAAATGTATATGTTCTCTGAAGTGCTTGTTTTGCATAGCAGACATATGAAAGCAGAGCTAATTTTTCCTCAAAAGGGAATTAAACTGTGAATGGTACATCTCTATCACAGAATAAAAGCTTAACATTTAAAAATATTTAGGTACCATGTATCTATTTATACTAATATAAAAAATTCAACGTATTAAATTTTGAAGAATGGCCAGGCACAGTGGCTCCACCTGTAATCCCAGCACTTTGGGAGGTGGAGGCCGGTGGATCAATTGTGGTCAGGAGTTCAAGGCCAGCCTGACCAACATAGTGAAACCCCGTCTCTACTAAAAATACAAAAATTAGCCAGGTGTGGTGGTGTATGCCTGTAGTACCAGCTAGTCAGGAGGCTCAGGCAGGAGAATCACTTGAACCTGGGAGGTGGAGGTTGCAGTGAGCCAAGATGGTGCCAATGCAGTCCAGCTTGGGTGACAGAGCAAGACTCCATCTCATAATAAATAAGTAAATAAGAAATAAAACAAAAGTTACAAAACATTACTTATAGCATAATGACATATGCATGTTTTCAATATCAGCATATCTATATCTGTGTATGTATTGTATATAAATGCACAGTAGTAGTTCTAGAAGTATAACACCAAACATTTCGTTGTGTTTACTCTGGGGAATAGGGTGGGTTGCATGAAGCTCTGAGTGTGTTGGTCTTTTGCTTTGAACTCTGTATACTTCTAAATTGCTGACATTTTTACACTGACTATGCATTCTAGCATTAGTAATGCAGAAATGAAGTTGATTCTTTAACTAACTCATCATATCTTAATTAACCCATTATAATGCCAATTTCCTGGTTGCCCAGTTCCAGCTTCTTGTAGACCAAGATTGCAGCAGAACATTCTCTAATCCAGCAGCCTCTAACACCCTTCAGCTCTGTGAGAAGCACAGATTAGGTCTTGAATGCCTCAGCTTGAGCAAAAATGCTGGAACAGCAGAATTTGATGGAAATTTCATTAGTGGACTGAATTACCAGAGCCCAGATTGTTAGGTTTGGAAGCGTCCATGCTTCTGCCTGGGAATATGGGGTATAAGGTTGCTGCAGTGGCTAGAATAGTTGTTTCCATTTTGAAAGCCTCCCAAGACAAAGAATAGAGACAGATTGTCTTAAAAATTTAATTCTCTAAATTTGAAAAAGAATTACCAACTACAGACTATGAGCCAGGATGTATGCTACAAAATATACATAAACAGTCCATTGAATGCTCGTAAAACTGTGCAAATTTGACATTATTGTCCTAATTTTACACAAGGGAAACTAAGGCTAAGAAAGTTGGCTTAACTGGAGTAATTATGAGATCTTTTAACAAAGCAGGTTATTCTCTTGGGAAAAAGTAAAATGTACACTACACCCCCACCATCTTACCTGATACTAATTTGTATCTTCTACCTCATGCCTTTTGTCTCTTATCATGCTACCCTCTTCCTGTCATGTGCAACTGTTGAAATGAGGCATGGCTTTGCGGCCCCAGGCAATCCTGAGTCCTTCCTTCCTCTCAACATACTCAAGAGCCCCACTCTCTAGGCACTTTTACCAGAGAGAGAAGGGCCAGGAGAAGTGCATAGCGGGAGATCCAGGGGTGCTCACTCTCAGAAAACAAGTTAGCTGAAGCAAATGCCAGAAATAGAACAGTTTGCTTAAAACCAAGAAGGGAAGAAGCTAGAACAAAGTATGAGGACTGGGAGAGCAGGGGAGTAAGGGACGAGTGATGGCTGAACAAGGTCAGAAGTAGCAGTGTTGGGGTATTAATTATATTTTTTTATTTTCTATAAGATTGATAATCTGGTATCTGGAGTTTCACTGACTGGGAAGAGGCTGCCCCACCCACGGCTGGCTAATTCTTAGAGATAGCAGAAGACTTGCCCAGGAGAGCACCTTTCATCTGCATACTAACCAATCTAGAGCCCATACTCCCAACCACCTTCTCTGTCTGGCTCTTACACTCCAGGAGGCGGTACTCTTCTGCCCTACTTATCCCAGAAACAGGTACTGAACAATTAGGGTCAGCTTCTATGCCCCAGAGCCCATTGAAATTATTCAAACTAGCCCATTCTAAATCTACATGCCTTGCCTTTCCCACAGAAACCACAACAAAGGCTCTGATCTCTGTTTTCCTTGACTTTTTTACCTGATTCCTGCCCCTCTGCCCTGGTGCTTCCCCATGTGACCCCAGGCCTCCTGTTTCTAGAGAATTGTGAGTAAACCCTTCATGACAGCCATTTATATGTCTGTGTGCCTTATTATTATCTGATTAAAACAAATCAAGAGTATATTTTTCAATAGCTGGTCAGGGAAACACATAAATAAGATATTTAAGACACTGGCTGGTGTAAGGAACAGGTACCAGACAATTAGGGTCAGGTGTTCGGATCAGTCTATGTTGATCCACTCTGCCATGGAGCACACTGATTGGCACTCAGAGCTCGAAGACTCTCTCCCTTTGCCCTTGATCTAAACCAGCTTTCTGAAAATTGTCTCATCAGTCGCCTAGAAGTCAGCATTTACTCTTTGAACTTGCTGGACTTTCCTAGGAATACAGAATATTTTGTCCTATGGGAAAAAAATACCGAGACCTTAAATAGCATGTACAGGTGACCTGGAAAACCCTGAATCCACATCCCTAGAGTACAACCAATGCCCGCTCAAGTGATACGGTTTGGTTCTGTGTCCCCACCCAAATCCCATGTTGAATTGAAATCCTCAGTGCTGGAGGAGGAACCTAATGGGAGGTGACTGGATCGTGGAGGTTATTTCTAATGATTTGGTACCATCTCCCAGTGCTATCTCCTGATAGAGATCTCACAAGATCTGATGGTTTAAAAGTGTGTGGCACTTCCCCCTTTGGTCTCTCTCTCTCTCCTGCCTTGCCGTGGTAAGACGTTCTTTCTTCCCCTTCACCATCCACCATGATTGTAAGTTTCCTAAGGCCTCCCAGCTACACTTCCTGTACAACCTGCAGAAATATGAGTCAATTAAATCTCTTTTCTTCATACATTACCCAGTCTCAGTTAGTTCTTACAGCAGTGTGAGAACAAACCAATACACCAAGGTGGCTGTTGTTATTAACCTGGTCTCATTGCAAGGCACGGGAGTCATAATTAGGATTTGCTTTTCTTTCTCTGGTGAAGAGAAGAGGTAACTGACTGACACACAAAGAAAGAAGTCAACGAAGCATCTTCCCAGTGGCTATTTTCCTAATCACGCATCCAACATGTGATCTAAATGCTCAGGAAGGGACTCTCCTTTCTTTCCTTTCAGACCAACCACATTTAGACTTTGATCCTCTGGGACCTGTAGAACTTTCCCCTCACTGGTCCTCAGTTTCTCCATCTATACAGAGAGATTGATAAATGAGTTGATCTCTAAGGTCATATCCAATTTGCAGAGTCTGTGATGACCAACTGAAGCATTTAGAGACAGGCTTAGCCTTGAGTATACTGAGTCCCAGTTGGATCAGGAAGCTCTAACTTTATTACAGATGCCATCTCCTTTAATACTGCAGGACTGCCATGCATGAGTGCACAAGTGCATACACATATACACACACAAGAAAGAAAAAAACTGGTTTACTTATTGATTTTGGTTTCTCCACATTAAAAGCCAATACTTTATACTCCAGACAACTCTTTCTGGGTTGTAGGCCATCTGGATAGCTCCCCAGACGCTGATCAGACCCACTAATTATCAGGAAGACATGCCCCCAACCCTAAATAATGGAGGAAGCATATGAGTATTCCATAGAGAACAAAGATTTGGAGCCCAGGATATTCTAACCAGAGCAGGTGCAAAATGCATTTCAGAAGGAGAAACTAAGTGAAGAAAAGCTCCTTTCATTCCTGCAACTTAGGAAACTTTCCTTGGAGCATTGATTTTAAACATCCAGAACCAAACAAAGTCACCATTAATTTTCACTTCAAAGGCCTTTTCTATGAGCTCTAGTGGGACAAGTGGATTAGTAAGGCATTTATGGTCGTGAATTTGCTGTTATTTCTTTTAATGTGGTGCATCCGACGTGCTAAATGCACTAAGTACCTAATAAACTATAAACTGAACCATGAACAATTTCATTATCTTGTTTAGGGACACACATATCCATTAGTTAATTCACCTATTTGCAAAATAAACAACAGACATTTTAAAAATGAGAGAAGCATATTGTTTTAAAATTGCATTTATTAATTCATACTCCAGACATTCAGGCAAGATGATAGGCTGAGAAGCAGCTCCATCTCACTTCCATGCTTTTACCAACACGAGAAAAGAAGAGAAGTGAACTCAAATTTTTACAGCTGTGAGTGAAAGTTTAAGTCAAGATAAATTCCTGTGAGTACTTATATCGGATATACGATTCAGGAGCTGAGATTTGAATACCTGTGGGAGAAATGAAAAAAAAAATATGGCCATGTATTTAGAGGGGGTCTGAAGTGGCCTCACTGCACAAAGACCAGCGTAACAGAAGCTACGTTACCTGTGTACTGAGGCTAGAAATGTTTCACCCGTTGGACAAGGAGCAGGATGGCTTAACCAAGGAGGAGACAGAGGCAGAGATGCAACCTCTAAAGCTGTAAAGAACACTACTATGTAGCTCTTATGAATACTTTTCAGAAGATGTAAAAATTCCTGATTGGGAAACTATTGTCAGAAGGGACCTGGTCCTGATTAATCTCATGGGTCTCCAGATGACTGCTTCTACAAATCAGTCTACAAGCAGGATTCCCACAAAAGGAAACTCCACTGGATATTAGAAATCACAGAAAAAAACTGCCATGTGGTATCATCAGCAATAGCAAAGGACATGGGAATTTGTACCCAAAGAAGAGAATTTAATTAGGAATATTTAAAGTGTTTCAAAAAGCAAATTAAGAAAGGGAAAGTACAATGTAAAAATTTAATAGAATAAAAACATAATAGGCAAACCTAAAAAAATCTAATAATAAAAATCAAGGGGCTAAAACTGAGGGGGAGGAATTCAGCATCTTGGCATAATAATTGATTAACCAATAACAAAATTAAAAGAACCATCCAGAACGCAGGAGAGCTGTGCAAAATGGAAAAAGAATCCAAGAGATATGAAGCTTAAGACATGAATTCCAACACAATCAAATAGGTGTTCAAAGGGGCTTGCCTTGTGTTTGCTAACTTGAATGAGCTGTGACCAGCTTTGGTTTCAAAATTGTAATAGTCTTATCAAAAGTGTTAGTCAGTTTCCCTCTTTTCCTAGTCTCTATAATATTTTCCATAATTTAAGAGTTTTCTGTTCCTTGCTAAGTGGTAAAATAGGCCTGGGGAATGTGTGGAGTGGGGTTGTTGGTGACTGGGCATTTTAACTATAAAGTTATTCGATGGTAACATTTGAGCATTTTTATTTCTTCTTGAGTCAATTTTCATATTTATAATTTGCTTTAAAATGTATGCAGTTCAGTCATTGGCATAAAATGGACTAACTTGTTTTTAAATGTACATTTGATAAAATCAAATACTCATTTATATTTTTAAAATATCTGAGTAACCTAGACTCTGTAATAGATAACCTTAACCTGTTAAAGGTATTCTACTAAAATATGTCAGTAAGTGTCACATTCAATATGAAAAACAGAGCAATTTCTCAAGAGAGTGAAAATGAGATCAAGATGCCTAATGTCACTATTTATTTAATATTGTATTGGAGGTCCTGGGCAATGCATTTAGACAAAAAATAAATAAAAATAACTAATAAAAGTTTTAATAAAAACAAAATTTTTATTATTTGCACTTTACATGATTTTTGTAAATAAGCTATAGAAGTAGTAAATGATTTTAGTGAGGTCTCTGAGTAGATCAATATACAAAAACTGTATTTTCATATATGAACAATAAAAACTTTGTTAATGAAATTTTAAAATGTATTCCATTATAATAACGTGAAAAATATCAAACACATGAGCATATAACTAAGAGATATGTAAGGATTATATACGGAAATCTGTGAAACATTATAGAGATAAACAAAAGAAGATACATAAATAAAGGGATATACTATATCATGATCAGAAGGCCCAACATTATAAAGATATCAATTCTTCCCAAATTCATTGAAAGATTCGTTGCAATCAAAATAATGATAGGAGAGGTTATTTTGGTTCTTTATTTTGTATTGTTCTTCTGAGAAAATTGACAAGCTAATATTAACATTAAAATGGAACTGTAAAAGAGAAAAAGTTATGGTAATCATGAAAAATAAACAAAATTGGAGAAATGGTGTAACCAGACAGCAAGAATTATTAGAAAGCTAGAGTATGTAGCTACAGTGCTCCAGCACTGGCTTTAGGATAGACAAAGAAGCTAGTGGAGCTAATGGAGATTCAGAAATAGACTCTCATATGTATGAGAATTTATTTATAATAAAATGGCTCTGCATAGTCATAGGGAAAAGGCAGGCTTTTCAATAAATGGTTCTAGGTAAAATGGAATTTTATATTAGAAAATGTGAATATTGACCCCTACTTCACATTATGTACATCATGTACAAACATTAATTTCCATTAAATTGCTTAACTCAGTTTGAAAGTTAAAACAACACAGTTCCTAAATGATAACATACGTTCAATAATACATATACTAAAGGATGTTATTCAGCTAAACGACAGAATAAAAGCAACAGTGAGTTAAGAAGATAAAATATTTTCATAAGACTAAATTTTGAGTATAAATATTAAAACATAAATGTTAAAGGTATATGAAATTTGATATTAACTCATTTTAATAAGTCATATGTTAAAGAGAAAATAAAAATGGAAAGAATATTCTTAAATGAACAGAATATATCACTACAGCTTAAAATTGTGAGATGTAATTAAAATAGTACTTCAAAATACAAGACCAAATGTGTAAAGTAGAAAATTAAAAAAAAAAAACTGAAAACAAATGAGCTACTAATGAAGAAAAGTTAAATAACAACTCAGGAAAGTCAAAGTAAAAAATAATTTTCAATAAACAAAGCAAACAGAATATAAAGCAACAACCCAAGTATTAGTAACGGTTATTCTTTCCAAAGCCTAATAAAATATTTTTAAAAACTCACCAGAAAAAAAAAATTAAATGCTAAACATATTACCAAAAAGTAGAATATATTATAGATACTGTAAGAGAATAGGAATAACTATGTACCAGTAAGTTTGAACTCAAATAAAATAGAAAACCTTTTAGAAACATATAAGTGATAAAAACAAATTCAGTAAGAATATGGTCAAGGCCAGTGTGCATTTTTAAATACACTATTAATTTTGGTTTGCTGGTATTATATCTGGGAATTTTATACCTGTAACTTAAAAGTGAGAGATATCTCTGATTTCTTATTTGGGTATTGTCTCTAACAATTTTCTTCTCCTTAAAATCAGGATTATAATAGTTTTATAAATTAATTCAGAGGCTTTCCATATCCATCTATGCTTCAGAGCAGTTTATCAATTGTTTTTCAAGTTTGAAATAAATCACTTGTAAAACCAATTTGTCCTAGAGTTTTTATTAAAGATATATGTAATAAATCTTTAATGTCTATCACGTTTATTGTTCTATATAGATTTTCTGTTTCTTGATTCAATTTGTGTATTTATATTTTTAAGAAAAATAACTTATTTTATTGAAGTATCATTATAACAAAGTAAAAAAATATTTTATTATAATTTTTAAATCTCATCTATATCTATTATTGCACCCTCACTTATAGTTTTAGTTTTGCTTGTGTTCTCTCTTTAATTGGATCATATTCTATTTATCTATTTTACTGATTTTTAAAAATTACCTCTTGGTTTTATTCATCAAATCTTCTTGGTTTTCTTCTTCAATTCTCAGTATTCCCTTTTGTCTTTACTATTTTATTTTCTTTATGTAAATATGTCTTCTTCTTTTTTTAATATCTTTATTTGAATTCTTATTTTATTTAATTTTCTTTTAATAGCTACTTTTATAAATTTGCATCATATTATATTTTAGGAAAGATTATTTTGAAATGTGCTTGTCATAAAATAATGACTTTCCACAATTACAATTTATGGGAAATCTTGCTCTAAAAATTCATACATTGAATCAATCAAATCAGAAACTTGGGAGCAATCAATCTTCCACCTCTCCAGCTTTCCCCCATTTTACACCAGCCCACGTTGGCCTTGAATTTTTTAGTCTATTTTTCAAAATTCTATTAGTTCTGTCCTTTTTCTGTTCCCATTCCTGCTGCCACTATCGTAAAGTTATCTGTCATTTCTACCCAGATTGCTGCAATAATTATTAATCTTCCTGTCAACTGCTGTTTTTTAAAAAATGTATTGTCCACAATGCTGTTAAAAATTTACAACTAAGTCCACAGTTTTCTGTCCACTGAATTTTGTCCCTTTAAAATTCGTGTGTTGAAACCCTAACCACCAATATGACTATGTATTGGGACAGGGCTTTTGTGGATGTAATTAGGTTAAATGAGGTCAGAAGAGTGGGGCCCTGATCTGATAGGATCAGTGTCCTTGTAGCAGACACCAGAGAGCTCGCTCTCTCTCCACTGTGTGAGGGTGCAGAGAAAACTTCGCCATCTGCAAGCTGGGAAGAGGGTCTTCACCAGAAACCGACAGTGGTGGCACTCTGATCTTGGACTTCCTCCTTTCGCAAGGATGAGAAAATACATTTCTGCTGCTAAGTCACCCAATCTGTAGTATTTGGTTGTGGCAGCCCAAGCACATTAATACACATTGGTCATGATACTTCCTCATTTAAAATGTTAATGACTTTGCAACGCTTTAAATTCGATTTTCTAATCATGGCTCATAAAGACTTCCATGATTTGTTCTTACATCTCCCTGTCTCCTCTCCCCATTAATCACCCCAGATCATCAGTTGTGCCAAGATGGGAAGGCACTGTCATCCACAAAGCATTCCGTTTCCAGCCACTTCTACACAAACCTTTCCCAGCCCTGTCCTACCAAATTCTCTCTCACAAGTGAAATGGATGCACCTTTTCAACTATTTTACTCCCTTTGCCTAACACTGTGCCTGACACATAATAGAGATTCTATTACAGTCTGTGGAACTGAGTAAAAATGAATAAAAATTATTAGCTATTGTCTTAATTACATTACATGATATATTTTAAAGACCACACACTTTGTTTTTGTTTATTTTAACAGATTAAATCACCCAATTTCCAATTCCATGTCCTAATTCAGGCAAGAATATCCAAAGGCCCTGTAAGAGAAAAGACAGGAAGATGCTGATGAAATAAAGTTCCGGGCCTGGGACTGCTCTGTACACGAATCTGATTATCAGCTAGTATAGAAGTCTCCATGATAAACTGACGATGGCAGGTGGCCATCAGGAGATTCCAGGTGATTTTCCAGAAGAAAAAACTCACACGTGAGCTTTTGCTGTAATTGACCCAGCATCCACCAGTAACAGAAATGTGGGTAGTTGCTGAAATGAAAGCCTTTGTCTCTGCTTATAGAAAAGGTAGGCTGGGCACCGTGCCTTACATCTGTAATCCCAGCACTTTGGGAGGGCGAGGTGAGCGGATCACGAGGTCAGGAGTTCCAGATCAGTCTGGCCAACATAGTGAAACCCCATCGCTAACAATACAAAAAAATTAGCCGGGTGTCGTGGTGGGCGCCTGTAATCCCAGCTATTCGGGAGACGGGAGACTGAGGCAGGAGAATCGCATGAACCCGGAAGGCGGAGGTTGCAGTGAGTCGAGATCAGGCCATTGCACTCCAGCCTGGGTGACGGTGCAAGACTTCGTGTCAAAAACAAAGGGAGAAAAAAAAATGTAAAGGGAAACAATGCCTCAAAGTTGTCAATTGGACACATTGAAAGAACAAATGACACCCAATGAAGTAAGGATTTAAGAAGATAAAATCAAAACAGTTTTCATTACAGCAGACACTGCTGTTGCTCCCCCCGGATCTCCTCAGGTACCTTGTACTGTTGCTGTGCTGATCACGGCGTAACAAAACAGGAAATTACTAGCAAAAAATTAACAAACTTAAAAAAATTAAAACATTGTTCTGTTAAATGAGAAAATTAAAATTGACATCACACATTATCAATGAATTAACTCAAAGGCACAACATTAAAAAAAGCTGTTATTTACATATCTAAAGGAACTCCATAATGTTTTTTAAACATTTTTATTTCAAAAGCTTTTGGGGTACAAGTGGTTTTTTGTTACATGGATGAATTATATGGTGGTGAAATCTGAGATTTTAGTGCACTCATCACCCAAGTAATGTACATTGTACTCAATTGGTAGTTTTTTTATCCCTAACCCTCCTCCTACCCTCCTACTTCTGAGTCTTTAAAGTTTATTATACCACCCTGTATCCCTTTGCATATTCATAGCTTAGTTCTCACTTGTAAGTGCAAACATACAGTTTTTGATTTTCCACTCCTGTGTTACTTTACTTGGATTAATGGCCTCTAACTTTATCCAAGTTGCTGCAAAAGACACTATTTTATTCCTTTTTTGTGGATGAGTAGTATTCCATTATATATATCTCACATTTTCTTTACTCATTATTTGATGGGCACTTAGGTTTGTTCCATATCTTTGCAATTGTGAATTGTGCTGCTATAAACATAAATGTGCAAATGTCCTTTTCATATAATGAGTTCTCTTTCTTTGGGTAGACACCCAGTAGTGAAATTTCTGTATCAAATGGCAGAACTACTTCTAGCTCTTTAAAGAATTCCCATACTGTTTTCCATAGAGGTTGTACTAGTTTACATTCCTACCAGCAGTGTATAGGTGTTCCTTTCTCCCCGTATCCATGCCAACATCTATTGTTTTTTCACTTTTGAATAATGGCACTTCTTGCAGGACTAAGGTGATATCCCTTTATGGTTTTTATTTGCATTCCCCTGATGATTAGTGATATTGAGCATTTTTTCATCTGTTATTTTGCCATTTGTATATTTTCTTTTGAGAAGTGTCTATTTATGTCTTTTGCCTACTTTTTGATGGAATTATTTGTTTTTTTCTTGTTCATTTGTTTGAGAACTCCATAATCTTAAAGGTTTTTCATTACTAAATAAGAAAGACTGAGGATAAATTAAATAATAATTAAGCTCAAGAAGTTAACTGAAGGAAAACAAAAATTTATAATAGATTCATAAAGATAAAACCATCATATATTATGAATTAGAAAGCAAAGCAAATCTAACAGCACATCAAAAAGATAATTCATCATTATCAGACAAGTTTCACCCCAGGAATGCAAGGATGTTTCAACATATACAAGTCAATAAATGTGATTCACCACATAAACAGAATTAAAAACAAAAACCATAAGATTGTCTCAGTAGACACAGAAGAAGCATTCAGTAAAATCCCTTTATGTTAAAAACCCTCAACAGGCTAGGCATAGAAGAAACATACCTCAAAATGATAAAAGACATATATGACAAACCCATAGCCAACAACATCATAGTGAATGGAGAAAAGTTTAAAGCATTCCTCCTAAGAACTAGAAGAAGGCAAGGATGCTTACTTTTATCACTTGTATTCAACACAGTACTGGAAGTGCTAGCCAGATCAATCAGGAAAGAGAAAGAAATAAAGGGCACACACACTGGAAAACAGAATGTCAGACTATCTGTTTGCTGATGATATGATTGTACACCTAGAAAACTCTAAAGACTCCTCCAAAACACTATTAAATTGTTACAAGAATTCAATAAAGTCTCAGGTTACAAAATCAGTGTATTCAAATCAGTACCACTGCTATACACCAACAATGATCAAGTTCAGAATCAAAACAAAAATTCAATCCCTTTCGAAACGACTGCAAAAAAGAAAGCAACTCAGAACATACTTAACGAAGGAGGTGAAAGATCTCTACAAGAACTACAAAACACTGCTGAAAGAAATCATAGATGACACAAACAAATGGAAATACATCCCACACTCATGAATTTGAAGGATCAATATTGTGAAAATGACCATACACCCCAAAGCAATCTATATATTCAATGCAATTCCTATCAAAATACCAACATCATTTTTCACACAGAAAAAAAGTCTAAATTTCATATGGAACCAAAAAAGAGTCCAAATAGTCAAAGCAATCCTAAGCGAAAAAGGTAAATCTAGAGGCATCACATTACTCGACTTCAAATTATGCTACAAGACTATAGTAACCAAAACAGCATGGTACTTGTATTACTGTTTTCATGATGCTAATAAAGACATACTCAAGACTGGGTAATTTATAAAAGAAAGAGATTTAATGAACTCACAGTTCCACATGGCTGGGTAGTCCTCGCAATCATGGCAGAAGGTGAAGGAAGAGCAAAGTCACGTCTCACATGGTGGCATGCAAGAGAGCTAGTACAGGGGAACTCCCATTTATAAAACCGTCGGACCTCATGAGACTTACTCACTACCATGAGAAGAGTATGGGGGAACCACACCCATGATTCAATTATTTCCACCTGCCCCCACCCTTGACATCTGGGGATTATTACAATTCAAGGTGGGATTTGGGTGGGGACACAGACAAACCATATCAGTACTGGTATAAAAGTAGATATATAGATCAATGGAACGGAACAGAGAATCTAGAAATAACAAATCTAGAAATAATCTATTCTAATCTAGAAATAGAGAATCTAAAAATAGAGTATCTAAAAATAAAGCCCAACCAACCGATCTTTGACAAAGCATACAAAAACATAAATTGGAGTAAAGGATACCATTTATTCAATAAATGGTGTTGGTAAAACTGAATACCCACAAGTAGAAAAATGAAACTAGATCTCTACTTTTCACAACATACAAAAATCAACTCAAGATGGATTAAAGACTTAAATCTAAGAACTGAAACCATAAATATTCTAGAAGAAAACCTAGGAAAAACTCTTCTGGACATTGGAATAGGCAATAATTTATAACTAAGACCCTGTATTAGTCTGTTTCACACTGCTGTTAAAGACCTACTGGAGACTGGGAAGAAAAAGAGGCTTAATTGGACTTACAGTTCCATATGGCTGAGGAGGCCTCATAATCATGGTAGGAGGTGAAAGGCACTTCTTACATGGCCGTGGCAAGAGATAATGAAAAAGAAGCAAAAGTGGAAACCACTGATAAGGCCATCAAATCTATTGAGGCTTATTCACTATCACGAGAATAGCATGGGAAAGACTAGCCCCCATAATTCAATTTCCTCCCCCTCAGTTCAGTTCAAGTTGAGATTTTGGTGGGGACACAGCCAAACCATATCAGAACCTAAAAGCAAAAGCAACAAAAACAAAAATAATAAATGGAAGCTAATTAAACTAAAAATCTTCTGCAATGCAAAAGAAATAATCATCAGAATAATCAGACAACTCACAGAATGGGAAAAAGTGTTTACAAGCTATGCATCTGACAAAGGACTAATATCCAGAATCTACAGGGAACCCAAAACAGTATAAGAAAGAACAAATAAACCCATAAAAAAGTGAGCAAATGACATGAGCTGGCACTTCTCAAAAGAAGATATACAGATGGCCAACAAGCATATGAAAAAATCCTCAACATCATTACTCATCAGGGAAATGCAAATTAAAACCACACTGAGGTACCACCTTACCCCAGCCACAATGACAATTATTAAAAATTCAGAAAACAATAGATGTTGGCATGGATGTGGTGAAAGCGAATGCTTATACACTGCTGGTGGGAATGTAAATTAGTACAACCTCTGTGGAAAACAAATGGGGATTTCTCAAAGAACTGAAAGTAGATCTACCATTTCATCCAGCAATCCCACTACTGGCTATCTACCTGAAGGAAAAGAAGTCATTATATCAAAAAAAATTTACATGTGCATGTTTATCACAGCACAATTCACAATTGCAAAGATGTGGAACCAACCTAAATGCAAATAAACCGATTATTGGGTAAATAGAAAGTGTGGTATATATACAACATAGAATACTACTCGGCCATAAAGAACAAAATAATGTATTTTGCTGCAACTGGCATGGAACTAGAGGCCATTATTCTAAGTGAAGTAGCTCAGAAATAAGAAGCCAAATACCATATGTTCTTACTTATAAGAATATATAAGCCATGGGTATACAAAGGCATACAGAGTGGTATAATGAACAAAGGGTATACAAAGGCATACAGAGTGGTATAATGAACCTTGGAGACTCATACATGAGAGGGTGGAAGGGGGATGAGGGATTAAAAGAACTACCTGTTTGGTACAATGTACACTACTCAGGTGATGAAAGCACTAAAATCTCAGATTTCAGCACTGTATAATTCATCCATGAAGCAAACAAACAAACAAACAAACCACTTGTACCCCAAAAGCTATTGAAATAAGAAAAAAAAACAACAATTATTTTTAAAAATTTTTATAAAAGGAGAATTGACAAAAAGAAAAAGAGCAGTGACAATTCTCTAGTAAATTATAGCAGGGAAAAAGAGATAAAGTGGAATTCCAAAGGAACCAAAAGTACATCTTCAAAGGGGATTTACAAATTATAAGAGAATTTTGTGTATAATTGACTGTCAATACATTTGAAAATCTCTTTCATTTTAATGAAAACGTGAATTGCCAAAACTGGCTTATGAAGAAAAACAAAATCTGCATGAACCAATAACTTTGAAAAAGTCTGTCACTAAAACGAGTCCCATAAAATGTCACCAGTACAAATTTATTTATAAAATAGATCTCTGGGATTCCTATCCTATTTAACGTTTTTAGAGCACACAAAGGGATAAAAAAAATCAATTATTTTTATAGCTTAATGCTGATACCAAAATGTTACAATGATAGTCAGGAATAAAAACATATATTGAAAATATGTGTATATTATATAGATAAACAACATATTAGCAAAACAGCCCCTGTATTTCAAGATTTAAAAACAAGACTTCTCCATAAGGTTACTTGAGGCAGAATGGATGTCAGTTAGTGAACCATCTCAGCAAATAGAACAAGTAGGGCTCATTTTAGTTATGCAAAGGTAACTCACCTTTAGGAACTCAAGGTAATTTAATATATTCACAAGATAAAGAAAAACTGTGAGATAACCTCTATAGACAGTAAGCAGGCATTTGGTAAAATTAATATCCATTTCTAAATAAAACAAAACATCTTTTCAAATTAGAGTTAGAATGTTCTCCTAAATGTCATTGACTTGGGAACCGCAGGTGAGGTCCTTAGACCATGAGAATCCAGCAAGACAGCATTCAAGGGATGTGCAGTGAGTATTTCCCAGCCCCAGAGCGTGAAGCCAGCTGCCAAGGGACCAGTTAAAGGAAGAGCTTTCTTATCTCTTTAACACTCCTCACTCCCAATTTCCAAACTTGATGGGTTAGAAACTACTTACCAAGCCAGTGTAGGGGAGGAGGAGTGCAGGAGAAGGGATAGCATCCGTGGAGAAATAAAAAATAGTGGCTGTGGAAGGCTTCCTGCCTGAGACAACTCATTCTGGGAGGGGAGAAGATTTAATCCTAAATCAACTTTGGAGTTCTACTTAATATCTTGGACTTCACATTCTAATTTTTGGATTGAGATTGTTTGACACTTAAATTTTATACTGTTATTTAAGAGTAAGGAGAAAAACTATGTGTCTGTTGGAGTTTTCATCCAAGACCAAAGGAAAATTATCTCCTCTAAGACGTTGAGAGGGACTGGAGTTTTTATTATGTCGTCAGTCTTGCATAGCTAATTGTACTGTTTACATTTATTTTCAGTTCCATATGAACATTTGAATCAGTTTGTCAAGTAACTAAAAAAAAAAAAAAAATCCTGTTAAGATTCTGAGTAGAACTGCATTTAATTTATACATTGATCTGTGGTGAAGTTACATTTTTATAATACTAGGTGTTTTCTAGTCGAGTGTTCTTTTTATATCCTCTGCCAGTTTTCTAATTTACTTCACATAGGCTATGCATATTTTTGTTAACATTGTCCCTAGGTATTTTTAATTCATTTGTACAGCAATAAGAAGTGCTTTTCCATTATAATTTCCCTTATGATTTCCACGTTTTTGTCTTACAATTTCCATGTAATCATCACTATATATTGGAATTTATTGAACTTTTTTGTGGGTCTTTAGACCAACAACCTTACAAAGTTCTTTATGCTTATTTGTTTTTATTGTCTAAATAATTAAAGGATCTGCAAATATCATTTTTTCTTTACTAATATTTAGACTTCTTTTAATTTTATTTAGTGAATTTCATGGATTTTATGCAACTACATCAATTCACATTATCAGAGTGTGACTATTTTGTTATACCAGCTGACTGAGGAGTGTGTGTATGTGTACATGTGGACAATCAGGAATATCTTCTGACATCAGTTAAGATGATCCCATGGCTCTTATCCTTTGAAATGTTAATAGTGAATTTCATTAATTGTTTTCCTGATGAGGAACTGTTATTGTATGGCAATAACTATAATAGAAAGGGAGAAACCTTAAATATTCATAATGCGTTACGTTTTTAATTCACTGCAACGTATTATTGTATAAGTGTCCCGTGTCTGAGTTTTGCATATATGTTTGTGAGGCTGGCCAAAATCATGTGTGGGGTGTGTGTGTGTGTGTGTGCATGTATATTAGCCTTTTTTAGGGTTTAGTATTAAATAGCATTAAATTGGCTGTGAAATGTTATTTTTCTGTGCTCCAGATCAGTCAATACAACACGAGAATTACCTTATTTTTGAAAAGCAAACTGAGCAGGAATCTGTTTTTATAGGGCTAGATCTTGACTACTTTTTAAAATTTTTCTCACGTTATTAAATCAGTGTGCTACCTTTTATTGATTTGATTTTACTAAATGATACGTTAGCAGAAGAATCATTCACATTTTTTAGTTTTTCAACTTTTGCCCTGAAAATGAATGTTTTATTCCTCTATCCATTTAAATAATGTTTATCCTTTTCTAATCTCCATATTTTTTCTTTTTCATTGTTCTATTTTTTAAATTTGGGTTAATTTGTCATGGATTTCCTATCTTATCAATTTTTTCCAAATAACCCCCCTTTCTTCATTTTATTATTTAGGATTTTTTATAACCTTTTAAAATTTCCATATTTTTTGCTTTTAGGTTTATCAAAGCAGTCTTCTTTTCTGAGGGGATTTATATTGATTTATTTTCTTACCTTCTTTAATTGTATGCTTACTTCTTTTATTCTCAATTCTCCTTTTTTCTCTTATATGAAAGTAAGACTATCTATGAGGACTGCTAAGCCAACAGTTTACAGCTTTCAAAATGAAGTGCATTCATTGTAGTTTATTTCTAAATAGACATTTTAATTTTCTCTTTAATTCAAAATTTATTTAAAATCTTTTATGTGGCCATTTTTATTAAAGTCTAACGTACATACAGAAAAGTGCACATGAAGTAACAGGAGTGTGTGTTTCAAAAATATTTTTAGTATGAAATGAATAATTTTTAGTGTAAGTCATCCTTTGATGTATTTTCTCTTTTTATTACATTACAGCAATAATTCAATGTATTTTTTTGTATTTTATTAAAATTTTCTTTAAGATCTAATACAGTGCCTTTTTTGAATACTCATGTTTTTTAAAAAATATATTATTTCTATTTGTTGGTGCAAATTTTCATAGAAAATAGATATTTAAATACATATGATGATATCATTCACACATTTTCATTATATAATGTATCTAATGATATTTAATTATCCTTAGTTTTTCTAAAATTTGTTCAGGTCAGAGCACAGATTTCAAAGAAATTTATTTGTATGGCACACTCAGAAATTGAACAAAGCTGCTTGAAGCCTGAGGTAATTGGTTTTAGGCTGTGGCTGCCTCAGGTCCCACCAGGCCACCCCATGGCCACATGGATCAATATCTCAGCACTTCAGTGACCCATCTGCGGCGCACCGCTGTGGGAACGGTTGGGAAGCTCAGCTCTCAAGCCTTTGTTATTGTTTACTTAATCTGCTGATTTCAAAAAACTGTGCATTAAAATGAGCTACATGAATGTGGATTTGTCTGTTTCCCTTTTAATTTGTTAGTTTTTTCTTTACAAATTTTGAATCAAGATTGTAAGAGATCTAAAAATCTATGATTCATATGGATTCCATGATTTTTAAAGATTACATTCTTTATCAATATTTTATCTCTCCATTGTCCTACTTAGAAATCCTCACTTTAAATTCACTCTTGCCTAAAATTAATATTGCTATTTTGGGGTTTGTACTATAACAGCGTACCTGGTACCAATAAAAGAGTCAATTTACGTTACTTACAAGTGGTACACCTAAAACAGAATGAAACATACATTCTGCCTTTTACGTTTCATTCTGTTTTAGGTGTGCCACTTGTAAATAGTACAGAGCCATTACTCAACCTAAGAATCTCTTTCCTTCAGATTCATTGCAATTACTTCCTTTGGACTTATTTTTGCACTCATATTTTCGACTTAAAGAGTTTTTGCAGGGTTTATTTTTGTTTCTCTGTCCTGTTTTTGTTTTAGGTGATTGAGTTTTCCTTGTTCATGTTATTCCTCTAGTATTTTCATGTTTATACATCCTATATAAATTTTGCTGGTGAAAACTTTTAAGTCATTGGATTACATATCATCTCTAGAGCCAGCCAGTATCTATGTCTTTTATTTCAACCAGATATAATCTTTAGGAAAATTTCATTTCCCCCATCTCTCTAACCCTAGCCTCCTTGTATACTAACGTATAGATTGATGTTAAAATATTTTTAAAATATGCAAAAATAATTATTTCAACTATAAGTTCTATTGGTTGCTGGAGTTTGGTGATGTGGCTTTCTATGTTATGGTTTTGAGTCTTTTGCAAGGCTATTTAAAAAAAAACACATATATCTTCCCTTTCTTGAATTTATTATTTATTTTGATATAATCTGTGCTCAAACAAGTCTTTTGGAAGATTCTCTGAGTTGTGAGTTTTAAGAGCACTTGCATTACCAAGAACATCTTTACGTTTTCCTCTCATCTCAGTGGTAGTGTGTGTGTCAATTCTAGAACTCTTCTTTCAACATAATTTTATCTCATAACTCTGAAAAAACTTCCTCCATTATTCTTAGTATCCAACATTGCCAAAAAGAAGTTAGATGATAATCTAATCTTTACTGCTTTCTTCTTTTCTTTTTCTACAAACTTAGAAGAATTTCTTTTATTTTATTCTGAGCTTTTATTAGCACATAACTAGATGTAAATATTTGTTTATTTATCTATTTAAATTAATCCCAAGTAGCACTTTTTGCGTCTTAAGGTTTGAGAACTCTGTCTCAAACCACTTACTTTCTTCTGAAGAGTAAGCTGTAATCTGTCTGTTCTCAAGATATTCCTGCTGTTGATTACCTAGGGAGGGGTCAGGTTGCCGGGTAGGAAGTTGAAACTTAGAAGGTGTGGTAGGCAGAATGGCCCTTCAAAGATATCCCATCCTAATTCCCAGAACCTGTCAGTATGTTTAGGCATTCCTGCCATGATTTTGTTACATTATATGGTACAGTTATGGTACATTATATGGTACAGTTATGGACCTTAGGATGTGGAGATTATCTAGCTGGGCCTGGACCAATCTCATGAGTTCTTGACAACAGTGTGCTTTCTCTGAAGCAGAAGGGGAACTCAGAAACACTGGAAGCATAGAAGACTCAATATATCGTTACTGCTTTGAAATGGAGGAGGCCGTATTCAGAGAATATGGAATAAAGGATATGAGAGCCTAGAGGAGCTGAAGGCAATCCAGGCCAACAGTGAGAGAAAAAATAGCTACCTTAAACCTACAACCCCAAGAAACTGGATTTTGTCAAAAACCTGAAAGTTGTCGGAAGTGGATTTTTCCCAGAGCCTCCTGATAAAAACCCAACCGGTCAACACTTTAATTTTGACCCTACTGTAAGGCCCTAAGAAGAGAACCCAGTCATGCCTACCCAGACTTCTAATCCATAGAACTGTGAGATAATAAATAGGTGCTGTTGTAAGCTGTTAAACTTGTGGTAATTGTCATGCAGCAGTGGAAAGCTACAGACAGCAAGCTTTTTTCAAGTGGGAAATAAATCCCTGCTTCTTACTCTTGGGCTCTGAGGATGGGAAATATTTGGGTATGAAAGCTAAGTAAACGGTGACAGTGTAATAAACGGAAGATCTCAGGAGAGAAAATTGAACATTTTGTAACTAATGTCATACAGTCAAGGCCCTTGCAACCTTTTTTTTGTTTTGTTTTGTTTTTGAGACAGAGTCTTGCTCTGTTGCCCAGGCTGGAGTGCAGTGGCGTAATCTTGGCTCACTGCAAGCTCCGCCTCCCAGGTTCACTCCATTCTCCTGCCTCAGCCTCCTGAGTAGCTGGGACTACAGGTGCCCACCACCATGCCTGGCTAGTTTTTTGTTTTTGCTGTTGTTTTTTTTTTTTTTTTTTTTTTTTTGCATTTTTAATAGAAACGGGGTTTCACCGTGTTAGCCAGGATGGTCTCGATCTCCTGACCTCGTGATTCATCTGCCTCGGCCTCCCAAAGTGCTTGAATTACAGGTTTGAACCACCGCACCCGGCCAGGCCCTTGCAACCCTTTCTACCAAGCAAATGACAATCCATTGTTAAGATGGAGAAAGCTATCAGTTTCCTTATATTGATTCAAACTAGGTCAAAGACACATCCTTCTTAGGTAGATATTACTTCTCTTGTTTAAAATTAGGAAACCATGGCTCATAAGATGAAGTGACTTGCTCTGAGCTACGTAGTCACAGTCGAGCTGGGGTTTAAAACAAAACTTGTCTCTTTTCCCAAACTCTGAGCATTAGTTCATTCATACCTAACACTCCAGTTCAAAGGCTGGGACAGCTCTTTTCTGAGCCCTAGACTCCGAGACCGGGACCTGACCCTGCCTGGATCCTGCCAGCTCCTTCACTTAAGATTTCCATCTTGTCCTGCTTAGATTGGACTTCACAGCTGACTCCCATTGCCTCTTAAACACGAATATGGAAGCCTATGGGAATCGCCCCCAGGCCCGCCAGTGGCCCTAAAGCTAAATATTATATCCATCCAACTCCTTTACTTTCTCCTCAAGGAGATAGCCCCTCCGTCTAGACATTTGCCTCTTATTCTAAGACCATACTCCATCCCCTTCTGAAGTAGGAGGAGAAGACATTTGAAAATATATGCATGTCCTGTTTTAGTTGTCATAGTAACCAAGGGGTACTCAGCTATTGAAATGTACTGTTCCTACAATTCATGGGTCAGTTCACACAATGAAAACCTGTCTTGCCCTAAATGCCAGTAGCACCCCAGTTAAGAAACACTTGACTGTGGTCTGTTTCCCTTCCCCGTGACCTGAGGCAGCACATCACCCAATTTTATCCAAACTAGTTGTATCTGCCATACAATGCCTGCTGCGATCTTGCCTCTACCCACCTTTCCAGAACTATTTCCTTTTATGAATATCCTGGGACACCTTATACGCTCCCATTTCTTTCTGCCTCAGGATTCCTATACCTTTTTCCTCTAATATCTTTCTTCTACTTGTCTATTTGCCTAGTGACAGGCAATCATTCATCCCCAAAGTAGCTTAAGTTCTACTTTTAGGAGGTTCTTCCTAAGTCCCTGAGGCAGGGTCTCAGTGAGGATGGAGGTCTACTCTGTATCTCCATAATTTAGTATTAATAAATAGTCCAACAAATAAAGTAGTTGTTTAATGAATATTATTAAATAACTAAATTAGTGAACAAATAAATTAATTCTGTAACCAATGATGGATTATTGAGTAAATGAGCAATTGAATGGGAAGAAAATATGCATTACATATTACTCTGTGCTACATTTCACATCATAAATAGCCTGCAAGCATTAAATACCATCCATTGTCTTATGTGACACTGAACTCAAGCTAAAGCAGAGTTCTCAATGCATTTCAAGGTGCCTTAAACAGTCTCCTCCTCTTGTGCTCATAAGTACTTGGCTTGTTATCGGTTGTGCACTGTGCACATGGTACTTTGCCCCTCCTTGGTAGGCTGGTGGCTGGTCTGGACCATGAAGCTCTCTCAGTGAGCGTGATGTCTGGACCTCCAGGGGCAGTGACCAGGAGAGCCAGGCAGTGAGTGCCTACTGGCTGTGTCTGGGTGCCTGAGTAAGGAGGGCAAGCTCAGCTGTCCCTTTGCTGTTCTCTTGATCTGGATTCCTTCACCCAGAATATTATTAAAAATGGAAACATCTCATTTTAAATAACAGAAGAGTTATTTTAAAAATACTGTAACTTTGCATCAAAAATGTATCATCCTTTCAATATAAGCATATCATTACATATGAAGCCTCTGGAGGCCATGTGCATTGACTGATGCCTCTCCAGTTCCCCGCGTTGGTTAAATGGGAATGTTAAAAGTCTACTTCTCAAAAGTGAGAAGTGCACATAAGGAATTTTGTGCTAGGGATGTGGAAACTCTGATATACTGTATTCATTTATTCATGTGCTTCAGATGCATCATTTACTGTACATCCATGATATCCCAGGAACTAGGAGTCTGAGGAAGGCCAGCACTGTTATTCTCAGAGTTCATGGTCTAACACGGGAGACCAACCCATGGAATTTATGATGAGAGAGGTTGAGGCAAGCAGGGGGCTGACTTCACAGGGCAGACATCCTTCACTTAGCCCATGGGAATTGGAGGAGGAGATAGGAGAGATTCCCAGGACAGATGAGTTCCAAATCTGAATTTTAATAAAGTAGTAAAGACCAAGAGAGGAGGAATTCCAGAAAGAGAAACCAGCTTGTGCTGCAGAAATGCCAAAAGCTGCTGAGTATTGTTCCTACTACCTTTCTTATGACTGCCCGTTGTGAAGAACACTTGCCTGATTATTAATGATACACTGCTTTGTGTCCTATTGTACCATCACTGAATGCTACTCCTTTGTTGCATTGCTGTTAAAGTCTCACTTGTTTATATGTTGTCTCCTCAAAGAACTAGGATGTTTTTTTCTCTGCATCCTAAACAGAACTCATGCAGAAACAAAACTCATCCCCTTCCCCAGAACCTGCTCCCTCTTCAACTATCCCCTCTACAATCCCTCAGTCACACAGACTCAAGGCCCTGGGTTCATCTTTAGCACCTCCTTTTCCCTCTCCTACTTCCATTCTTTTCTCCCTGTCCTCTCAAACACACCGGTCCTGAAGGCTCAGTACATGTGCCTCAGTTAAGTTCCCTTCTCACCCCCAACTCCAGCAACATCTCTCCCAGCCCTAGGTCTGCCTGAGCCTCTCTGAGAGGTCTAAGGGGCCTCACTTATTGCCGCAGGCTCCGCCCTGGCCTCTTGGACCCCAGGCTTGTCCTCTGACTGTCTCTGCACATGGGCTGAATGACTGAACTCCGCCGTCTCTGTGCTTCTGGTGTTACCCTGGCCCTTTCAGCCCAGAAAGATGGACATAACATCTTTCTTGCATATTACAGGGATGTGATGAGACTCGAGACCAGTTTAATATGGTGCCAGGTACAAGGAATTGGAAAAAGTGAGATTTTGGACATTACTAATGTGCTTTTTCTTGGGCCTTTCCAAGCACTAGACCTTTAATATGCTCCAGAGATTTGTGTGGTATGTGTGTTTGTGTGGCCAGGTTGAAGAACAGGGTTTTGACATACAGAAAGAAAGAAAGAAAGAAAGAGAATTATGAAGCAAGACAATAATCCCCAAGCCAGACTATTGTTTTCAGAGAAATTTACTGAGTGCATTTTTTTTCACGCTGGCATATTTAGAACCAAATTTGGATAACTATATTCTTAGATCGTTCCCAAAGTGCAGAGGAAAACATTCTTCTCTACCCCTAAGATTTACTGCAGTCAGAAATAAGGAGCCTGTGACATACAGGGAGAAGAAATGCTCAACCCAATGTAACTTTTCCAGGCTGTTCTCCATTCTGGGGAAATGGCTTCAGATTCCAGCACTTATTATAGAAAAAAATAAATCTCAGAAAGAACTTGGGGAGAGGGGGCAACGGAATGGGGCCTTGACAGAGGAAGGTGGAGACGCATGGGTCTGCTGCCTGTGAGAGCTGAGGGAAGCTAATTCTGCAGAGAGGATTGACCATTTTCCCCTAGGGAGCATTGCTGAAGCCAAATGTATGGACAGTCCATCAGTAATAGCTACAACATGATCACCTGAGTTCCTGGCAGCCACATAGCCACGTAAACAACAGGCATGGTTCTGATACCAAAATGTGCAACCTGGTGCAATTCTGAGGACCCGAAGAACCACAGGGGCCTCTGCCTTTCCAAGGCCAGAAGGCCATTTTAACTTCCCTTCCCATATACTCAGGCTCTGTCTTAGGCAAAGGAGTGGGATTGTGGGGGAGGGGGATCCCCCCAAACAATGAAACAATTTTTTTTTGAGACAGCGTTTCACTCTGTTGCCCAGGTGGGAGTGCAGTGGCACAAACACGGCTCACTGCAGGCTCAGCTTCCCGGACTCAAGCAATCCTCCCACCCCAGCATCCCGAGTAGCTGGGACTACAGGCATGCGCCACTGTGCGCTGCCAATGAAATGCTTTCTATCAATTCTGAGATTGAATAATGCCTTGAGAGAGGTCTTCAGTTTTAATTTGGGACTAAACTCTATACCAGACTGAAATAATTGAGATTTTAGTAGTTTTTCTTTTATTTGGGTGTGCGTGCGTGCGTGTGTGTGTGTGTGTGTGTTTGGTGTGTGAGTGAATGTGTTATTGCCTTCTGGTTAACTAGCATAGGGAGATTTTTGAGAAGGCCATTTGATTATACACAAATTTTTAAAAACAACTACCATTTTCTCTGCAAATCCAAGTTGTTGTGAGAATTGGCTTTGTGCCTTCCTCCTGCGTAGCCTTCCAATCCATTGCAGTGAGGAGAAAGATGAATAGGAAGAGATGAAAACTGGAATGCAATCCCAAGAAATGACTTAACCTGATATCTAACTGACTCTATGATCTATCCTGACCTACCCTCAATATTATTTCTCATTTATTCCTTTAATCTACCCAATCCCTTTCCAAGGATCATTTCTTCCAAATTCAGAGTCTCTCTGAAAATGAGCTACAGTTTCCTAATTAGAAACTTGTTCTCCTGCTTGGGGCAGGGGCCTCCTCCTGCTCCCACCTGTCTCAATGCTTCTCTGAAGCTCGTTTTCTTCCTCTCTTTGTTCTGAGTTCATAGACTCTGGGTATCCAGGGCTGAGCCTCAGTGGGCACAAAGAATAAGAGCTGAAAGTGGAGATGAAGAGAAATTGGAGCACCAGCCTGCCAAAGGCATGGGATCAGATAAGAACCAGGGAGCAGACACAAAGAGAAGGGGCTCTCTACAAGTGACACAAAAATGGCCTTTGTGTGGAAGAGGCACTGCTGGGAGTTGAGGAAGTAGCCTGGCTGGGCCATTTTTGGGAATCCCAGCCGTGGCCACTGGTCTTGTTTAATTCTCAGCTTTCTCTATTTCCAGGTATCAAGCTTCAGGCCAGCATGGGCTGGGATCTCAGCAACAGGTGCCTGTGAAGGGGAGATGAAATCTCATAATAAAGCCAGTTTCATTATTAAAATGACTCAAGAAACCCCCATTGGTTGTAGTCTGCTGAGTGTCTGGTCCTGTGCTAGGAGAGTCAGGGAGAAGGAGGTTTCGTCAGAAGGCCCCTGTGCCAGTGAGAGTGCCCAGTGGAGTGGGATGCATTTATATTCACAGATCAGGATCAGCCAGCAATAGCACGGATGCTGCCTGTGGTACTGCAGACTCCTAGCTCAGTGCTCTGTTTCCATGACACTTCTTCTGAATTATTATTAAAACAAGTCTACATGAGCTAATACTGCGCATGCTCACTCTGCTTAAATGCTTCCACTCCCAATCCTGTTTCTCCTCTGTGCCCCATAGAACCATGTTCATTTCTTTACTGGGTCTGTAGTATTTTGTCCTGAGGATTACAAAGCAATTCTTGAGATTTTGGAGAATATTAATGTGGCTGCTTTAACAGCTATTTTGAAAACCATTAAAATTTAAGTTGTTTTCCTTACCAAGTAGTGGCAGAACAAACTGAGCCTCTAGGGAAACTTTGAGCGTTGGCATCAGAATCAAGGTACTGAATTTGGCGCTTCCGGGTCTAAGAACTGTACCAAGTTGGCCGCATCAAAATATCCTGCTTTTCCCTTCTGTACGGGCCTGGACTGGGTGACTGCTTTAGGATCGTGGGGCCTGGACCCTGACTGCCTTGTATTCTGGCTCAGAGTATTTGGGCCATCTCCCCTTCTAAGACTGAGCACTGTGTGTCAGGACTGGGTGGGTTTTGTCTGTGCTCTCACAGTGATGCCCTGAACAGCTTTTACAGCTTCTGCAAAGATGTGTGAAATTGAATCATAAACCAGAAGTTCCATCTCGCCGCCCAGTGAACTTGGCAAAGACAGAAGTGTTCGTCTTCCCTGTGTTGTGTTCGCCCACATGAATCTCTCCTCCCATTCCCAGAATGGCCCCGTCATCCTCTCCTTTTCCCTCTATAAGTGAATTCTCAGCCAGTTGGCTCTGCTCTTCCACCCTAGACTCACCAGGATCCGCCTTCCCTCATCCTTACTAGCTCAGGCAGCTGCAGCCTTCTCCCGATACCTTTGACTTCTTGGATCCTTGTGCTGCTCCCAGCAGTGTATTTGCAGACCTGCATTCGAGATGATCCTTTCTGTGCCAGCCCTCCTCAACCTGCCCACTCTTTCTGCCACTTACTAAAAAACCATAGAACCTCAACATGAAAGGAGCTGAACCAGCGTAGAAATTACCTCGTTCTACTGCATTGCAAGGCTGCCAAGCAACCCTGCTTGTGTGTGTCCAGTGACAGCAGACTCCCTGCCACACTATTTGTGTAGTGTGTAGCACCAACAAAATTTGTGTAGCTCTATTTTGTAGCTCTATTGTGTAGCAATTTGTGTAGCTCTAAGAGAAAGTTTTCCTCAAAATCAAAGAAAACCAAAAAGGGCCTTGTAAAGTTCTTGGAATATAAATCTATCATGGTGCAGAAAGCTACAAAGACAAGTCAGGGCAAGTTCAGGGTTTAAAAAGCTACACTGCCTTCCAATCAAAGAGCACACCATGAGCATAGTCTCCCTTGGGTCTAGCTAGGCCCTGGCCCCCTGTAGTGTCCACCTCTAGCCTTTTGCTGTCCTCTGGGGTCACAGGGGACTTTGCACAACTACTCTCATGGGTTTCTGGAACCTTCTCTTCCTCAGGGTTAGTGCCTCCCAGGCTTTTATACATGCCGTCATCCAACATGGATTACTTTTTCTACTGGTTCATATTCAGCCTTTCTTTCTGGATACATTTTTCTGTACTTCCCTCTGGAAGCCATATCTGATAACCTATCTTCTCCAACTTCTACTTAATTCTACAGCAGTTACCAAAGTTGACCAGAAGTCTCTCTACCATTTCCATGGGCTTGTTTTTCTCAAATAGAGCTTCTGGAAGGCAGGAACTCATGTTTGTTTTATTGCCCATATGTAAAGAAACCACATTGGAGTTTTTCTTCAGCGACTGCCTTCTAATTTCCTAATTGTGTCTCATGTTGTATGAGGAAAGTGAAGCCCAAGGAGGTTGGCTGAGTCCCAAGTTCCTTCAGCTGAGTGCTATCAAAGCAGGACTGAAACCCAGGTCTCCTGACTCCCATTCCAGTGGTGATTTTTTCCCCCCAATATATCCCTTTAACCTATAGAATTTTAATACAAAAGTTCTTTCTGTGAATTACTTGCCTGTTCAGGTGTCTGTATGTTCTCTGATTAAGATGATCACTCTTGTCTATCTTAAATAACATCAACAAATTCATGCATAATCTCTAATTGAGCCTTTTTTAACCCTTTGTAAAGAACTATGTACAGACTATAAATGCTTTTTTGATTATTATAGTGATTTTTACCAAAAGCCTTCATTTAGGATAAGTGTGCAACTGCAGGAAGCAAGGCTACTGTTCCTACTCACATTCCCACGTTCACTAAAAGCAACTTCAAAGAAACTCTGCAGATGGAGCAATGCCACTATATTGCAATTTAAGCTTTCTTCAGTCATTTCTCTGCAACCACACTCAAATTTTCAATTCCTCAAATAGAAAATGAACTGAATAGACATTAACAAAGTAATCTCTCTACTTCTTTGAAAATTGCAAGCTAACTGAATTTTTCTCTTATGTTTGATAATAGCCATGAAGAAACCAATCATAACTCCTTCTCTTCAGCCTCCCAAATACATCATTTGAAAAAGCTTCCCTTATTGGGTAATAAAATGAAAGGAAAAATCATATTAGAGACTAATGAACACATATAATGTTATTTTTATCACTTAGTAACCTCAGAATATGAATAATTTCTTTAAACGAATTTTTTAAATGTGGACTAAGGAATCCATATCCTTAAAAGCCTGAAGTTGTCAAAATAGAGTGATAATTTTTTTCAGGTTTATAAATTTCAAGACAGAAAAACAGTCTTTTACAGCTTCAGCTGTCTTTAACTTCAATCGTATATTCTAGCTAAAGTCATTAAGTCCAAGCACTGACCTAGATTGAGAAAAAGAGGACATCAGTTCTAAAGGCATGAACATTTGGGACAATAATTGTAGCCACAGCTCAAAGTGGAGGTATCCTGTTTTCCTGTAGGGATGGACAGAGAACTTCACAAAGCACACACTACAGGCTGAGGCAGTACCTAAGAATCAAACTGGGCACTACTCAGAGCAGGCATTAGCTGGGCTGATCCTGGAGAGTTCGTCACAGCCTTTAGTGACTTCAGAAGTGAAAGGAAAGAAAATGCAGTGGAAAGGTTAGTTGTGTAACCAGGAAGGTTTGGCACTTTGCTAAATATGTGGAATTATTTGAGAGTCAAAAATAAGCCAGCTTCACCCCCATGTTTCCTGTGCACTTACCTACAAAGCGTCTGGCCTGCCTACAGAAGAATCTTCCTTTCTGCTAAGGTTTTATGTGTTCCTTTCAGAATATACATATCTTTATGTCCTCTGAAAAGTAATGCAAACTGAGCTGATGTGGAAGATACTCCCTTTACTCAAAACTCTGTAGACATGCCATCTTAAAAATGGAAAAACGAATCAGCTAGGAATTGTAAATTCATAGCCTAATTTGAGACCAAGAAAGGAAAATTCCACATTGAGAAAAAAATAAGAGGGGATCTCAAAATGGTAAGTGAGATTTAAAACTGAAAAGTGTTATAGGGAAATTGGGACCTGGTACAGGCCTTAACAGCTGGCACTAAGGATTAATGCCACCCAGAGAGGGGAATTCAGCCAGCAGCCCTGTGTGTGGGCAGCTGAAACTGAGTGGTTTGAATGGATTCTGCAGCCACTGGTATTGTTATTTGTAAGAAAATCACTGCCCACCAGCCGGGTGCAGTGACTCACACCTGTAATCCCAGCACTTTGGGAGGCTGAGGTGAGTGGATCACTCGAGGCCAAGAGTTAGAGACCAGCCTGGACAACATGGTGAAACCTCATCTCTATAAAAAAAAAAAAAAAAAAATAGCTGAGTATGGTGGCATACGCCTGTAATCATAGCTACTCGAGAGGCTGAGGCAAGAGAATTACCTGAACCAAGGAGACAGAGGTTGCAGTGAGTCGAGACTGCGCCACTGTACTCCAGCCTGGGCAACAGACAGAGTGAGACTCTGTCTCAAAAAGAAAAAAAAATGAAAAGAAATAGAAAATCACTGCCCATCTAACCCAAGAAGCTTCTTATCCACCCAGGTCAGTGAATAAAAATAAACACACCTGCAAAAACTCAAAACACAGGAAGGGCTCCAAATCTAAGCTACTAGAGTTGTTCAGGACACCAAAGAAATAAGTTAATGTAAACATTAGTCCAGGACTCTTAAACTCACAAAGCATCAGCAGATGCAAATGAGAAACTGTCACCCAAAGCAAACTACATGGGTTTCCAATAGAAAATATCCTCATAGAAAAAATTATAAACCCTAAAAGAAAATGAATGACACAGAAGAACAATTAAGAGAAACAATAAATAATCCTGGAGATACTTGCAAAAAGTAAAAATAATTCAAATCAGTAGCTTCCATTAGGGCTTCTCTTAGGATTTCAAGAATAATTCGACAACAGAAATGCTGCCAGTATATTTTACCACATTAAACAAATTAAAGGAGAAAAGCCATAGGAAATATAGAGAAAATGTTAGAGAAAATTTGCCATCATCTGTGATAAGGACTCTTAGAAAACTCAAAATAAAAGAAGATGTGCTTAATTTTATAAAGAATGTTTACCACAAACTTATTGAACTACCACAACTAAAGGTAAAATTCTAAAGATATTCTGAGTAAACTCAGAAATGAGACAAGGGTGATTGATATATGCACCATTGTTCAACACTGTACCAAAGGTCTTAGCCTGTGTGATAAGATAAGAAAAATAAATTAAGAGGAATAAGAATTTGAAAGACAAAGTAGCAGCTACACTTAACTTCAATTAATGTGACTGTCTACATCAAGGGTTGAAAAATTGTATCTGTGAAAAACCAGAAGTAAATATGTTTGACTTTTTAGGACATATGTTCTCTATCACAACTACTCAGCTCTGCCACTGAAGCATAAAAACAGTCATAGATCATAAACAAGTGAATTAATTTAGCTATGCTCCAATATAACTTATTTATAAAAACATACGGGCTACATTTGATCCAAAGGTCATAATCTGCAAACTTCTGATTTATACAGAAAAAAAAGAAAAACACTGAAAATCAATAAAAGAGTTCATCAGGATTGCTGCAAATAAAGTAACAATATATAAATCAATAACTTCTTACATGTTGGCAATAACTAATTAAAACTCCCTTATTCACAATATCAAAATGATCCATTCACAATAGCAATAAAAATTATAAAGTACCTAAAATAAATCTAAAGACTATAAGCAATACTGTTACAAACAAAATTACTAAAAATTATTATTTAAAAGAAAAACAATAAATGAGAATATATGTTAATACTATGTTCATAGAAGGAACTATAAGATATCATAACGATGTCAGTTCACCCTATGTTAATTGAAAAAATACCAAAACATTCTCATCAAAAAGCCAGTATATATTCATGTGAAGTGTCTATATATACACACACATTAATATATATGTATGACTATCTGTGTGTGAATATATATATATATATATATGTATTCTAAAGTCCATATCAAAGAGAAAATTTTAAAGAAAGCCAATAAATTTGTATAAAAATCAGGAAAAAAAATCACTTCTCAGCCTTTTGGCTAAGATCAAGTATAAAAATCAGGGAAAAAAGTGGGCACATTAAATATCACAGATGAAGACGTATTATAAAAATAGATTAATCAGAACAATGTGGTATGAAAACAGGGATAAATGTGAACTTGGTCTACATTAGAAGAGGTATTAGAAAACAAAATGGAAAAGATGGGGTTGACACAAATGGCTTTTTCTAAAAGAAAATAATTAGATCCCTTTCTTATTCTATTTTCCCAAACATATTTTGTACATGTCAAAGTGAAAAATAAACTTTAACATTAAACGTAAACATTGAAAAAATATATTTTTGACTTTTGGTCAGAAAAAGCTTCCTTAAAGAAGAAACAAACAAACAAACAAACAAACAAAAACAGAAAGTATAAAAGGTTGTAATTTGTCTTCAACAAAATTAAGCTCTTCTATATAATAAAAGATGCCACAAAGTGAAAAGGAAAGCTGCAGATTAGATAAATTAGCAACACATATAGTAAGTGACTAATTAATATTCAGAAAATAATATCTGACTTTCATAAATAATAATAAACTATAAAATTATAAATTATAAAAGACACAATAACTATAATTATAAAGCATAGGTTTAGATATTTTTCAGAAAAGAAAACCTGAAAAAACAGTAAACATATGAAAAAATGTTCAGTTTTCAGTCTCTCATTAGTAATTAAGAAAATCTCAATGAAAACAATAAAATTACATCTCACAAAAAATATCAGAAAATTTGACAACAGAAATATTGGAAAATATGTGGAGACATCAATATGCTGATGCATTGTTACTGTGAGCAATGAAATGGTAGAACCATTTTAAAGAGGAATTTGTCACTATCTGGTAAAACTGAATATGTATATAGTCTACAGAATCATATAGTTATCATGAAAGAGCATTCTAAAAGCCCATACTGTTGAGTGAAGAAACAAAAGAACCATAATATTATGTGATAGCATTTACATCAACTTTAAAACCATGCACTATATTAAGTGTATATAGCTGCTTAAGGAATGTGCAGATAGTGTGAATGGAAAGATTCCCAACAAATTCAAGATAGTTGTTGTCTCTGGAAGGAGAAGAATGGCAATGGGGCTGGAAGATGGCAATGTCAGCTGGATTAAGTATGGTTATAATAACTCCAACATACTACAGGAGGGGTACAAGTTGTTGAAGCATCTCACATTGCTCGCATTGCCAATTAAGGCTTCCAACCCAGCAGTGATTTATGACTGCCCACAAACCAGTGGTCAGAACTGATCACATGACCCTGCAAAGGCGGCAAGGAAATGTAGTCCTCTCAGTGCCCCTAAAAAGAGAAGAACCAGAAGTGACTTGGCACTGATTTTTAACTGTTAGTTGAACATTAATCTTATTACTTAAGAGGAAAAATTGAAGCGCAAATGACAAAATGTTAATATTCTGGGTGACAAGAACATAAATGTTTGTTATATTAAGGTTTGTCAATATATCCCTTAGAATGAGGTAAGCACCTCTCAATCATTATTCCTTAGTGTGAATTAGATTATCAATGCTTGGATCAAGACAAAAAATAAAAAAGAAATGAAAGCATGCTGAAATCACACTTTAGTTACTGGCACATTCCCCCATCACTTTCAACTACTAGTAGAATCTCCTTAGAAAGTCAGAAAATGTATCTATAATGGCCACTCTCTAAATCTCCCATCATTTCAGTCAAACTGACGTATTCATAATGTCCTGAGTAAACTCACATCTGGGTACATTTGTTGTTATTTCTAACTTTCTCCCCTTTTCCCTCTGGGTCAATTCTACTCAGCCTAAATATGTAAAAATATAAAATGTATTCCAAACATCAGTGACATTTGGTAGGAAAAAAAACAAAAATCCTTGACCACCTGCAGGAAATGAGCATCAAATTAGTATGCATGCCACTTTGGCAATAAACAAAACCAACATATTCTGCTGTGCCTCTTCTACTATGTGAAATAATGATTTTTCGTTTTGCTTTTCGCAGTCCTTTCACTTCTGTCACTTTATATGATTCTTTCAACATTCTTATGAGGTTGGCAGGGCAGGCATTTATTATACAGAGTGAACAAATAAAGATATCAAGACAAGAGAAGTTTGCTGACCCACCCAAAATCATACACGGAATTCAAAGCAGAGCTGTCCCCACCACCCGGGGCTGAAGACTGCAAGCTCTTCCCACTAGATCACTCTGCCTGTTTAGAAGGGCAGTTGCTGATTCTTGTCCATGTATTAGGCCAGGGCCTTCCACTATATACACTCATCCTTCTTGGAGACAAGACTTAATGGAAGCCAATGGAATCCATGAGAAATCGTGGAGGAACTCAATAATTTACAAACAGAAGAAGAGCATCCTACATATGCAACATTCTGCAAACTTTAGTGCTCATATCAGAAGGCGGGGTGAATGTTCAGTATCACGGACACCCAAAAACACCAGCCTGGAAGCAGCACATGATTGCTGTGGTTTTGAATCCCACCTCTGCCACTTACTTGCCTTATGACTTTGGGAAATCATCTTCCCTCTCTGGGCCTCAGTTTCTCTGTCTGTCAAATGAATAAATAGGTTTAGATCGTGTCTAAAGCTCCTTCTCTTCTGAGATTCTAAGAGCCGGAAATGATTAACTATGTATACTAAAAGGTAATATTCCTTTTTTCTTTCTAGCAAAAAAACCCACATTAAGTGGATTCACTGGAATCTAGGTATAGATGAAACATAGAAATCAGAAAATTAACAGCATTTGTATATATAAACATAAAAGACAGCAGATTTTCTAAAATTTTCCATTTTCTCTCCCACTAACAGATGGGAAGCAGTTTGATGGAGTTTATCAGAGGAAGCAGCTGCCATCCTACATGAGTGACACTAATGAGACAGGTGAAATATTCAAGAGCCCAAGACTGTCTTCAAGAAACTACTGCAGCTCTGCCAGGGTCATATTGGGCATGCCTGGAGGTTTGTCTTCTGCTCTAAAAATAGACTGTGTAAATACTATTTTTTATAACGATGATGACTATTATTTAGAGCTTGCCCCAGCCTCCAGGCAAATGTCCCAAGAACAAAAGGACGCTTAGTATAATTAAAACAAAGAAAATGTAGAGGTGTTGGCATGTGAGAAAAGGAAGTGTTTCAACATCAGAAGCCAAGAACTATTTGTTGGATTTGATTAATAATCACTAATGTGGATTTTATTTTAAGATCATACAACAGTGTGGAGTTTTACTTTATTTATATGCACACAAAAGCAGTCAAACAGCTCTCTTTATGAAAAAGTTATTACATTGCCCTTCCAGGCTTGATTGTACTTTTCCAGAAGTAATTTGAAAGGGCAATTTTTCTAATCTCTGGATCTTGAGGATTCAGTGTAATTCAGATCAATTCAGTGGATATGAAATAAGTTTATGGTAGATGTCAATATTAAGTTTAAGTTATGTTAAGTTTATATTAGATATTTAGATGTCAAACATTGAGAACACGAACATCGTGTGTTTCTGTGTGTATGTATAATTTCCAATTTTCTGGAGCCCAGGAAGCAATGGGCAGAATTAAAACACTGTGAGATACATTCTAGGAAGAGGAAATAATAGGAATAAAAACAGATAGAAGTGATATAATATTTCCAGTTAAAGATTGAAGAGAAATGCAGTAAGAGAGAAAGAACAAGTAAAAGCAGATTATAATTTGGCCATATGAGTTCTGCAGAGAATGTAAGACTCTGGTCTACTGTAATGGGGAGCCACTGAAGAGTTTCAATAAAGGGATTCCATGATCATAGTTGTGTTTTAGAAAGGTCACTTGGGCTGCAGGGTGGACAGTGAATTAGATAGGCTAAATATGAAGCAGGGGAGACCAACCAGAAACCTGTTGAAATAACTGTGGTGACAATTGATAAGGGGTTGATCTGGGCAGTGACTGAAGGGGGGATAATAAAGAAGATATAATAAATATGACTTCTAAAGATAGCAAGTTTTCTCCAGGTATCACTATTCTAAGATATTTCTCAAGTAGTTACAGGGTTAAAAGGCAAACACAATAGGCTGAAAACCATGAATATAGCCATTTATGTAGCTGTTGCACGTAGTAATGAGCATTTAAACATAAAATATTAATAAAATATTAGCATAGCTTACGAAGAAGCTCTACAGAGTCAACCATTCTGTTTGATGATAATTTTAACACTGTGTTAGTACTGAAATTGTATTTTTCAGCTGCCAAAGATTAGGATCAACTGACCTTTGAAAAAGTATCACTGGATCTGGACTTGAAACAGAAGTCATTTGTTGAAACTTTTCAAATAAGACAGAAAGAGAAATAGAGACACAGTGGCTAGTAAGAGAGAATCCTGGCCTATGTCTGAATCCAACCTGCCCACTTGCTCACTAATGTATTTTCTGAAAAGCAAAGAAAGTATTTGCAAAGAAAAAGAAGAAGATTTGGTTGTCCAAATAAATCAAGAGTTGGCCCTAAACTATGAGTCATGACACTCGTGCTTTAATTTCTTGGCTGTGGCTGTAACTCAGTTGATGACTTGAACAAGTTACATCAAGCCTTAATTTCCAGGCTATAAATGGGTATAGTCGTAAGTGACCCCTACTTACCTGTTTGTGTAGCTGAATGGATGACTAGGATATGCTTGTTAAATGCTCTAAGCCTCTGCTCAAAGGCTACCATATAGGTGTCATTACTTCGTTGGTAGTGATTTTGGAGACTATGAGCTTTGAAGGTGGTGAGTTTGAGTCCCCTAAAGGGGCAGACTCATTTTGTCAAAGGTGCCAACAATAGATGCAATCAGCAATTTCTGGGTTTACCTGGCCAGCCAAAGAATGAGGTCAACTGACCTATAAAAAAGTATCAGAAGATTTGGACTTGGAAGAAACATGTTGAGAGTTTGCAAATCAGAGAGACAGAAAAAAGAGACAGAAATAAATTGTTTTTAAAAAAGTTTGCGGGTGAAAATAACTTTTTAAACTTGGTAGCTGGGTGATGTGATTTGAATCTGTGTCTCCACCAAATCTCATGTCGAATTGTAATCTCCAGTGTTGGAGGTGAGGCCTGGTGAGAGGTGATTAGTTCATGAGGGCAGGGCTCTATGAATGGTTTAGCACCATTCCCCCTGTGCTGTTCCCATGATAGTGAGTGCATAACTTCTCAGGAGATCTGGATGTTTTAAAAGTGGGTAATACCTCCTTCATTTTCTCTCTTACTTTTTCTCTGGCCATGTAAGACATGACTGCCTCCCCTTCACCTTCAGCCATGGTTGTAAGTTTGCTGAGGCCTCCGCAGAAGCTGGGCGGATGGCCAACATCATGCTTCCTGTACAGCCTGCAGAACTGTAAGCCGATTAAATCTCTTTTCTTTATAAATTACGCAGTCTCAGGTATTTGTTTGTAGCAATGTGAAAACAAACTAATACACTGGGTTACATCAGGCACTGGGCTAGCTACTCATTAATTGTCTGCACATTCATGATCTTATTAACATTTCTGTCTAGCACACAGTAGGCCCTCAATAAACATTAGCTGCATAAACAACTCCTTGTGGCAAGTCCTGTTACAACATTTTATTTATGAATGTGAGAAACAAGACTGAGGGCAATTAAATAACCTGCTCAAAGTCATACTGCTGTTAGGTGTGAGGAGGGGCCCAGATTTATATCTGGACCACAGTGCAAAGTTCCTACATGGTTCCTCTAACTTCCCTGCCTCCACTTTCCTTCCCTATTATCACTGTGTCACCAGCGACCCTTAAAGTTCCTGGGCTATGTAATTTTTCTTCATTGTTGGCTATCATTTGACTCTATTTTTCCAGATCCTGAGAATTCATCCCCCACTTCTCTTTTTGGGGGAGAAAGGTGGATGGTGCTGTTTATACTCTTCCCCACCTTGGAAGGCAACATACGTATTATCCAGATTTGTTACATATGAGAAATCTACTCTAAATAGAATGCTCTTTACATCCAGAATTGTGGGCTTTTGTCAAACAACTGGCAGGAACGAAGTCAGGTCTTTGATAGTCATATGGGAAAAGAACCCGCAACATTCTTTCTGTTTTATTAATATAAGTTTATAAATAGTTGGTAAAAACCTAAAGAAATGCAAGGCCAGATGAAATGATTCATTCAGTCAATTGCATTTGTTAAATATTAATATTTTTAACGTATCAGGTGCTCTTCCAGGTGTTGAGGAGATACAAAGACCAATAATAAAGCATAAATCCTGGCCTCAAAGAGCTCATAGTCTATTCGGGAGGCACATAGAGTTGCTGTTCACTCAGGAGATTCTATATTTGTGATATTGCCTACTTGTGAAAATGTATTCGTAACCACAAATCAATACTCTCATTGCTTTTGTGATCTATATATAGACATGCACCAAGCATGAAACACTTGAGGCACCCAGACATGCATGTTCTGAGCTGAGGTCCAACAAGACCGTATTCTGCCTTCTTGTTTCAGCTTTCATACAGTGTGCTTTTTGTGATCTATTTAGTGCTACACTTCTTTCACATTTTTGTACTTGTTGACAGTGATTTCACTGTTTAAAATGACCTCTGGGGGCCCCGCGCGGTGGTGCACGCCTGTAATTCCAGAACTTTGGGAGGCCGAGGCAGGCAGACTACAAGGTCAAGAGATCGAGACCATCCTGGCCAACATGGTGAAACCCCATCTCTACCAAAAATAGAAAAAAGTTAGCTGGGCGTGGTGGTACGCGCCCGTAGTCCCAGCTACTCGGGAGACTGAGGCAGTAGAATCGCTTGAACCTGAGAGGCAGAGGTTGCAGTGAGCCGAGATTACACCACTGCACTCCAGCCTGGCAACAGAGTGAGACTCCATCTCAAAGAAAAGACCTCTGAGCACAGTGCTGAAGTGTCATCTAGTGTTTCTAAGCACAAGAAGACTGTGAGGTTCCTTGCAGAGAAAATACATGTGTTAAATAAACTTCCTTCAGGCATGAGTTATAGTGCTGTTGACCGTGAGTTCAATATTAATGAATCAATATTGTATATTAAATAAAGTATCTTTATTTTTGTTTTGTTTTGTTTTGTTTTTTTTGAGACGGAGTCTAGCTCTGTCGCTCAGGCTGGAGTGCAGTGGTGCGATCTCGGCTCACTGCCAGCTCCGCCTCCCAAGTTCACGTCATTCTCCTGCCTCAGCCTCCCGAGTAGCTGGGACTACAGGTGCCTGCCATCACACCCAGCTAATTTTTTATATTTTTAGTAGAGATGGGGTTTCACCATGTTAGCCAGGATGGTCTCGATCTCCTGACCTCGTGATCCGCCCACCTCGACCTCCCAAAGTGCTGGGATTACAGATGTAAGCCACCACCCCCAGCCTAAATAAAGTCTGTTTAAACATAAACACACATAAAGCAAGGTTATGTGTTGATTAGTTGACAATTATGTGACCAAAGCTTGCAGGAACTTAACCCTACATTTCCCCTGGAAGCTATCACTCAGCATTTATTCAGTGTTTAAGATGATTTTATAGAATATAGCTACTGCACGTAAAATGAATCGACTGTTGAGAAATTTATCCAATCATCATAGCTTGGTGAGTGCTCCTGTAGAGGTGTGAGTGCTATTCTATGGAAGCACACAAGAAAGAACAGTTGATTTGGTCTTGGAGAGTTGAAGGAGTCATTATAGAGGGGTTGCTTTTGAATCGGGTTTCAAAATAATGAGTAGAAACTCAAAGAATGGACCAGGTTGAAAGGTCATTCAAGACAGTGGCGAATTATGTGCGAAGGAAGGAAGGTCTGAAAGAGCTTGACACGTTCAGTGATTAAAAAGCAAGTAAAGTCAGAGCTCTTAAGTCGTGTGCTCCAACTCAGCCACAGGCAAGGATTTCCAGCCATTACAAAGTTTCTCTACACAGTTTGGGCTGTGATTTTTGCAGTAAGGAAGTGTGCAGCATGTCAGCTGTGAAAATTGGCTCAATGTTCATAATCAAGTCTATTATGCTCCCTCTGAAGCCTAGTCCATGTTTCCGTAGAAACCCCTAGTTACATAAAGGGACCCCGGCCAGCAATTGGCAAGAAAACCCACCACCTTTGTAAGCCATTATAGTAATGCCAGGGGGAAAACATTATATAATTTCTGCTGGAGGTTAGTGGGCTTAGAGGGCAAAAATAAAGATACATTCCTCGCAGAGTAGTAAGCAGAGAGTGCCACAGGGCCTTACGACACAGGATCCCTCCGTCTCCCTGCCACATCCTTATCTATGAATTAACCCACTAGCCAGTGGGTTCTTTCCTGTGCTTATTAACGCACTGGCTAGTGGGTTAATAAGCACTTTCACAGTTTGTAATGAGCACTTCCTACATGCTCAGTCCAATTCAAGGCACCACAAGGCTACACACACACACACACACACACACACACACACACCACGTATTTTTTCTTTCACAGCTACAAAGCGGTTTATAATAGCCTTCACATCAACCTTCACAGGTAGATGTTATTACTCCAATTTTATGGAAGAGGAAACAAAAGCACCAAATGATAAAGTATCCAGTGAATGGCAGAATTAGGATTTATGTTCGGCTTTGACTTCAAATCTACGATTTCATCTGTGTCTCAGAAAAAAAAAAAAAAAAAAATTCTCTGTCCTTGAGAAAGTTGTGTATGTGAAAAGTCCTGCATGCCACTCCTGAGAAAGAGCTGTCACACATGATGTGTCAGAGGAGTAAGTGGTTCAGAGTGTCAGTTTTATAGAAATATTCAGAGGACAGAAGTTTTTGCCCAAAGTATCACACTGTCCCCAAGGTGCATCACTAGCATTGGAAGAAATAATTTTTGGCAGCTGAGATGGCAGAGGTAGGTATGTCAGCAAAAGTCCAGAAGCAGAAAGGATCCTTTCAAGAGACAAGGGAGTCAGGTGGTAAAGGGAAATCTAAGTTGTTGAGGGATTTAGAGGGAATGTTTCATATCCCCTTAGATAGGTCTCAGTGGGTGGAGAGGCGCCCTGGATAGAATCAGCCGTGTGGGGTTTACCATCTTCACGGCTGCCTCCTCTTCCTTCTTCATTCATTGTTGCTAAGGACCTTAACCTATCTTCGGTCTCCTTATTTGGGGCTCTGGTTAAGGCCACTCAGTCCCCAGGTGCTCCCAGAATCAGCCTGCAGATTCTCAGGCTGATGTTCTTAACTCTCCACTTCCCCATGTTGCGGGATCTGCCTGGTACGTTGGCCACCCCAGACCACTTTTCACACAGGCCTCCACTTTCTCTCTCTACTTGAGAGTCTTTGTCCCCATTTCCTGCCTATTGAAGTCTAACTTCCCACCTCAGATTTTAGCTTAAAACTGCCCTTTTCAAGAATCTGGTCTCAGTTTCCTCCAATCACAAAGAATCCTTTCTTTTCCTGGGTCCGCATGGCAAATCTCTCTATGTTAGCCTTTTTCCACAGGCAACCTGCCTGTGTCCTCCTCAAGACCAGGGAACTCTGTCCTTATTTCATAACTTAGCACAGTGCCTGGCACTTTGTCCATGCTTCATCACTCTCTTTTTAAAAATAAATACATGAAAAACATGTCCTTGAAACTAGAACAGCTCAGTTTACATTTAATTTAATTAAGATATTAAGGTTCGTTTTAGCAAACATATTGTGAGTGACAACCATCTAAAATTCAATCTCAACTTACCTGCCTCCTAAATGGCAGTTTAATTTCACTATAATCTTTATTATAATAACCTTTAAACTTGTTATTAGTATTACTGATAAAGTTAAAAGACTTTCATCTGGTAATTGTGTCTTAGGAAACATTCAATTATTAAATTCCACACTGATCATTAGAAAACCCTATTATTTCATAATAGGCTGGGCAATACCATGAAGGTATCCCTCAATTATTGAAACAGAAGCCATCTCTAAGTGAGTGGAAGTGAAATCTCACACATCAAATCGTCTACTCACAAACTTAAGCTGTATTATTACAGACAGACGGGTGTAAAGTGAAAAGTCCTCTCATGGTCTGAAATGATAGTGTTTTATGGGGATGAATGGTGTTTGTGGCTGATTAGTCCTCGCTCTTCTCAAAACCTGGCCAAGCTCAAGGTGGACAGATTAAGCCAGAAAATATTAGGGGGGTGTGTGTGTGTGTGTGTAGTAATAGTAGTAGTAGTAGCAGTAGTAGTAGTAGTAGTAGCAGCAGCAGACATGGTTTACCTCATGGCAAGAAGGCTTTTCTCATAGAGCTACTCACAGATAAAACGCCTTTGCCAGCCAGACACAGTGGCTCACGCCTGTAATCCCAGGACTTTGGGAGGCCAAGGCGGGTGGATCACGAGGTCGAGTTCAAGACCAGCCTGACCAAGATGGTGAAACCCCATCTCTACTAAAAATACAAAATACAAAAATTAGCCAGGTGCAGTGGCAGGTGCCTGTAATCCCAGCTACTTAGGAGGCTGAGGCAGGAGAATTGCTTGAACCCTGGGGGATGGAGGTTGCAGTAAGCCGAGATCACGTCACTGCACTCCAGCCTGGGCGACAGAGTGAGACTTCTCAAAAAACAAAAACAAAAAAACACCTTTGCAGGAATTGACAGCCGAGGCTGGTCTAGGGCATGGGGAAAACTCAAAAAGATAATGGGAAAGTGTTTCTTCTGGTCCTAAGGATCCCTTCCAAGTGAGAAACTATTTCACTCTCACTAGACAGTGCCTTCCTGCCCTCTGAATTTTTGCCAAAAAACAGACCAAGAGCCTCTGTGGGCAGTTCAGGAGAGCCTTTCAGAGTGCAAAGGAAGCTTGGGCAGCAAGTCCTCCCAGGGGAAACACCCTGGATCTCAGAAAGGAGAGGGGCCTGACCAGGTTCTCCTGATGTTTCCCACCTCCTGTGATCCCAACCCACACAGGGCCCCAACCCATGCAGCTTCAGGCACATACTTTGGCACACTATGGGGATTTAACACGTGTTTCATGATGTTCTGGCTGATGGACTGGGAAAGGAAGCAGCCGAAGCCGGGGTCCCCAGGAGCTCTCCCTCCCCTCAACAGGAGCTCTGACTCACAACCTGTTTGGCACTGCTGAGTCCTCTCTGGTTTCCTGAATCTCCCTCTCTCTAATGCAAAAAGCCTCCATGGCAGATGTTTTAGAACAATGATCACGTCAATGATGCTGTAACCCACTACTTTCTTTTTGCATCATAGAATTTTGTAAGTGTTTTTGCAGACTTACTCTTTAAGGTTAATTACATTTTTTTTGATTGAGCCTTTGGGAAGACTTTACGGTGGTCCCATCAGATAACTGCGGGCCTCAAGGCTGGATATCTGTTAATAGGATGGGCAGAAAGGGACTGGGAGCGAGGCTGGGTTCAGAATCTCAAGTAATTTGGGAGTGTGCCTAGGGACTGGGACGATTTGGCTGGGCATTAATTTGAAGGTGAATATGCGTCTGGAGATTGCGGGGATTTCTCCTTTTTCTTGGAGGGCAACCCTGGGTGTGGAGGAATTCGGTGTGCAGAAACAGAAAGGTCTGGTTCAGGCTTCCTCTGGGAAGGCAAGGCCAAGAGGCCAAGGCTGAGAAGGGGCAGGAGCGACCCTGCTGGGGCGGGTCCGCACCAGCTCCTAGGAGCAGAGGGCAGAGCCGGGCAAGGAGATGGGGTTGTCCAGGCGAGGGTGAGGACGCGGTCGGTGACAGCGCGGGTGGGGATCCCCCGGGGCCGGGGCGGGGCGGCTGCCGCGAGCCGGGCTGGGGGGGGGGGGGGGGGGGGGGGGGCGGGGCTCCGGGGCCGTCTCGCAGGCTGCGGCGGCCGCGGGAGAGGCGTCCACGGCGGCGGCGGAGCGGGCGGCCGAGCAGGGCGGCGGCGACTCGGTGAGCGCGGCGCGGCTGGGGGCGCGGCAGGGGCGCGAGCGGGGGTCTGCGGGCGCGGGGCTCAGCCTGCGCAGGGCACTGCGGGGCACCACGGGGCGGGGCGGGCGCCTCCCGGCTATCCTCCTCCCGGACGCCCCTGCAGCCTTCGGGAGGGAGGGAGAGCAGAGGATACCGTCCAGGAGCCCTTCTCCAGCGGTCGCCGGCCAGAGGTCCGGCTTTGTGCCCCGTTGCCCTCTTTCTGAGTGTTCCTGATTGTGTTCCTTTCCCAGACCACCCTCCCTCGTCCCTCACTCACTTACTCCCCACCCCAGGTGGAGAGTAAGCTCCATTCTTGCAGGGGACCCCTAACCCTCCCCTTCCCACCAGCTGGGGCCCCGGGCCGCTGTGTACTCTACAGCCCCAAAGGGAGGATGACCCCCTCCCCAGCCCCTACACACCTGGATCCTTTTGCTGCCACCTGCCACAGACGTTATTAGCCAGGCAGAATGCTGCTGTGCCTAGGACCCAGCACTCCTTGCCGTCACCCTCTCTCCTCCCCCAGAACCCAGAACCCCAGTTTGGCAAAAGGCGCTTTTCCAATACTGAGCTTTGGGAACAATTTGACCCACTTCCCAAAATGCTGGTCCCAGGCCAGCCATGCTTTTTGGTGGGGACACCTGTCTTGTCTGCCAGGAGACATTCTCTGTCAAAATGTACCAGCCCGTCCGTGGGTCCTCCTCCAAGCTGCTCCTACTCTCTAGCCAATGTCCTCAGAGACCAGGGCCAAGATCTTTGTCATTTAAGGCCTCCAAAGCTATTTCCCCACCCATCCCCAGAATTCCCCCAGCCACTGTTTTGGGGGTGCCAGGTCCAGAACTGATGGAGCAATCTTTCTAGGTACAGGGCCTGATATCCTCTCCCACACCCTTGTTTACCAGCCTGCTCCCCAGGGAACCCAAGACAGGGTCATGGGGCTGGAGGTTAGGGCCCTGATCTCCCCTGAAGCTCTGTGACCCTCCTTTTCTCCCTGTTAGAAACTTTCCTCTCTGTCACCAGTCACTATCTCCTCTGGATGGGACCTTGGCCATCTGCACAGTGTCGAGTCCCCAGGGCACAGAATGCTGATCTGGGACCCTGGAAGGCTGGGACTTGTCCTGGGGCAGTAGGGTTAGAGTGGCTGCTAGCCAGGTCTGGTCTTGGGTACCAGGGTTCTTTGGGTGGATCCTTGTCGGCTTTCACTGATCTCCGGTTGGGGTTCGAGGGCTTGCTTTGCAGTGGAGACAGGAGGCAGAGCAGGGGCTGTTTTCCCTGCGTGCTTCTGACTGTCTTGTGTTGCTATGGTGACATTTTGCCTGTCTTCCTCCTTCTGACTCTTCTGGGTTTTTATTGGTCCGTTGTCCTGTCTTTCATGGCTCTAATTTCTCCTTTCTACTTGCTCTGAAATAAACAGTCATAAACATGGGCGCTGGGCCCAGGCTGGGGGCTGGCAGAACTTCACCTCCTGCTGGCCCTGGGTTCCTGTGAGGGGAGAGTGGGAAAGCGAGGTGGAAACAGACCTGCCCACATTCCCTCCTGCCTCTGGGCTCTGACTCTGGGAAGGAGGCAGCAGCAGCATCAGGGATTTGGGCACATAGTGGGCACATACTGCCTTGGTGCTAAAAATAGATACCAAATGTGGCGAAGGACCTCACTGGTGTTATTTCCTTTCACCTTCACAATAGCCCTGTGGGGCAGGGGCTCTTTCCATTTTGCAGATGAGGAAACTAAGCTCAGAGCAAGTGAGTTATTTCCCTAAGGTGACATTGATTTGAGCACACAGTCAGCCCTCAGTTTTGGCTGAATGAATGGAAAAGTGATGAAGCTGACATACACGCATCTCTGTTGGACTCCCTGGTCCTGTCCCAGAGGGATCACAGGGACTTCGTTAGTCCAGCTGCCTAAACCCACACTACAGGAGGCTCTTTGGAAGGTGTCTCCACTTTTCCTGTCCCTGCTGGACTACTGTGGAGGGAGCTGCCAGGAAGCTGTCTGGAGTGTCCCAAGTGTACCCTTGACCTGAACTGTTGAGGACCCCAGCTGAGAGCAGAGCAAAGCCACTTGTGACTTCCTGTTTTTACTCAGCACCAAGAAGAATTCAGTTTGCGTTTACTCCCAGGCCTAGATGCAACTGGATAAGTCAGGGATCCAGAGTCAAGTAGACCCTTCCAAGCCAGCCCTGGGCAAGGAGTTCATAGCTCCCAAGGGCCATAAGGGCACCCACCGTCAGCTGTCAGTGACACTCTTCAGTGAGGCTATTCCTTCCCTTCCCTGGTGTTTTTCTCTTCAGTACACTCTCTTCTTTTCCATTCCCTGCCATTCCCTTCACATTGCCGTGCTCTAGGTTTGTTAAAAATAAGCTGAGCATGTATTATGGTAGCACGAAAAAACCAGACAATCAGCAGCTTCAGTGTCAAATGTTGGCCCTGAGAAAGTCAGTTCTCTCATATAGCCTCAGTTTCTCTGTCTTTAAAATGGGGTTGACAGTATCTGTCCTATTGGCCACATTTTCTTGTTCTTTTAGGATGGCATAGAATAGCCTACAGGGAGTGCTTTGAACACTTTGAAAGGCTGAAGGACCCATAATATCCTAGTTCTATTGGGAGATCTCAATCTTAAAGAGAGCCCTGGACCACTGTCCAGAGATTGAAAACCAATTTAGGCATAATTAAGCTGTAAAATCTCAGGGTTAGAGGCATCCTCTAGAGGCATTTTGCCCCATTTGCCCCAGCCTTGATGTTGAATCCTTTCATTTATTTATGTACCTTACATTTATTGAGTATCTGCTCTGTACCAAATATGGTTTTGGGAACTAGGGATTCGAAAAATGAACAGTATTTCTGTTTTCAAAAAACAATTTAGTCATGGAAAAAGATCCTTGTAATACAGTTAGAGAGGTGGTATGATAAAAGGAAAGTCAGGCTGATGTAAGGCCCAGAGATGGCCACTTGACTAGGTCACCCATGAGGGTTAAATCAGGTGATTTGTGCTTTGGGGCTGAAATACATTTGTCCTTCCACTGCTCACTTGAGGAGCAATGGAGTGATGGTTGGAGAGCCACACATCAGCCCTTGTGAGCAGGGTAGGGGATTGAAGCATGGCAGGGAGCCAGGGCTGCCTTTCTCACTGAGTTTTGACTCATCCTGTCATAGAAGCCTCCAGTTCCCACTTCATCATGGTTCAAATCTTGTCTCAGGAGCTGCATGAATTACCTGACAAGGCATCATGGTGGTTGGAAAGAAAGTGGTCTTAAGAGTCAGGCATGAGTTCAAACCCCACTACTGCTTTGTCTTAACTGTGGTTGAAGGTACATCTAACCTCTCTGGGTCTCAATTCTTACATCTGAGAAATTGCAATAATTATACTTGCCTTTTAAGATTTAAATGATCTTACATATTTAAAGGGTCTGGCATGGTGCCCGCCTCACAGTAGACTTGCTGTTATTTAGTTATATTGATTAGAAAAGCATTCTCAGTTACTAGACCTCTGGGTCCCCTTAAAACCATGGTACAAAGCTCTTTGGATGAATTTCTAGCCTTTGGAGATCCATTCATTATCTGAGAAGGTTGAAAATTGCCCATTCTCAGGCTCCTAGCATTGCTGGTTAATTTTCAAGTTATCTCTCACTAGATAAGCTATGTTCTGCAATACCACAACAATGCACGAATCACCAACACTTTTTTTTCAAAGGAGAACAAATTTGAAGTGGCAACAAACACCCTGAGTTTTAGAAACATATTCTGTGAGAATACTTTAAAATGAATGCCTCATATTTTTTACTGTGAGCACTTTGAACTTCTTTTTTTTAAGTTACTGTAAACATTAATAGACATTTTTCTCAATTATCACTACAATTCTGTGACATTAGTATTATTGTCCCCATTTTACAGTTAAGAAAATGGGGAAAGGTAAAGTCCCTTGCCTCATGTCTAGAAGCTAGGAAGTGGCAGGACCAGAGTTTAAAGCTAGGTTCTACTTGCTCTTTGTGCTGTAGTACACAGCCCTGTCGTTTCCTTGGCTGGCGTGTCAGTGACCTAAAATAATTGTGTTTGGAGAATGCAGGCAGATTTTAACAGGGGTGGAACTGGTCAGTGTTGTAACTCAGTCTCTTAGTAAATATTTAGAGTTTATTTGCTCTCACCACAGCCTTAAGAATTGCTTCTGCAGTTGGCTGAGATTTTATTTCTATAAGTGACGAATAGAAGAGGAGTTTGACACATCTGAGTTAAGGGAAAATGTTTGATGATGCTAGAAGTAGCTTCCGTTGCACGAGAATGGATTGCTGATTTGTCACTGAAATAAACTGAACCTTTAAGCAGGCCAAGATTTTATGATTGAACTTATGAAGGGAAAGTATAACAGTTGCTTTCCAGGGATACAGAGACAGAAGAAACAAGGTCAGAACATATGGGTGGATGGCTCTTCAAATACAAAGGTGATTTGGATTCAGTTTATTTCTTTTTTCTTTTTTTGAGACAGGGTCTCGCTCTGTCACTCAGGCTAGAGTGCAGGGGTGCCATCGTGGCTCACTGCAGCCTCGACCTCCTCAGCTCAAGTGATTCTCCCACCCCAGCCTCCTGAGTGGCTGGAACCACAGGTGTGCACCACCAAGATCTTTTCATTTATTGTAGAGGTGGGGTTTTGCCATGTTGCCCAGGCTGGTCTTGAACTCCTGGGCTCAAGTAGTCCTTCCACGTTGGCCTCCCAGATTGCTGGGATTCAGTCTGTCAGTACAGCTATCACCTAGGAAGTTGGAGGGATTGAAAAACAGTTATAGAATTGCTCATTAGCCTTTCTTGGGTAATTTAGAAGCCTAATTTCCCTGGCTTAAGAACCCCATTTCCCCCATGAATCCAAGTGCTGAAAATGGGTGCCATGTTTCCCAGCAGTGTGTTTACCAGGTCCAGCTGAGCACTGCAGACAGATGCGTTTCTATTTGCAATTATCTCAGGGCCTGAGTCTGGTGTCTGCTTATTTAATGACTTCACTTTCTAATAAAAATTCTGTATGGCATAGATAATTAGATTTTTTAAATGAAACTGGGGAAATGGAGTGCCCCAAAGAGTTTAATTGCAGTTTTATGATGGATCAAGCGTAAATGAGATTATTCATTTGACAAATATGTACAGGGTGGGTTCCTGCCCTGTGCTGCGCTAGGATACAGTGATCAACATGACATTACCCCTGCCCTCAGGTAGCTCTCCCTCCACGGGAGAATCAGGGGAGGAAACACATGGCCAAGTGGAGCATGGTCAGTGTTATACGGAGTGTAGTGTGCTGGGGGAAGAGGGAAGCATTGTTTTGACTCTTACTGCAATAGAGTCAATTTCCCTCCACATAGGCGCTCTCCGTGGAGCACCTGAATTACACCTGATGTTGCACAGAGAGGGAGTACGAAACAGAAACATGCATGTCCTGGAAGGCTGCCCACCTAAGCTCAGCTGTCAGCTGCAGTCCTCACTTCCTTGTAAGGGAGGAGCAGGTCTCTGTGCTTCAGTTTCGCTGCTGGTGAAATCGGAAGGCTGGATTTGATGACTTGAAAGTGCCTTTCCACATCTAGCCTGATGATTCTAATAAGCTCATGGGCTCATTTCCTCTACTGACAGGTGAAGAGGCAAAATCTAGCTGTTTTAGTTAGCAGGGTTGCCAAGAGAGAGCTGGGATACAGAGAACCAAGTGTGTTTTCAAGGAATCCTCTTAAGGAGGTGAGAAGCCCTGTTTTCCTTCCCAGAAAGGAAACCACTTTCTGGCTGAGCATCCCGATAAAAGGCTGATGACAGTGAGAAGAGACAAGCAGAGACACAGGAGTGGCACAGAGGCACCAGCTTACTCCCGTATTCCAGAGCCTTCACCACAGTGAATGCAGAAGAAGGTTGACCTCACAGATGCCTTGGTTACTGCAATGTGCTCTTCTGTTTTAAGTTAATGTTGTTTTTTTAAAATCATTATTTAAGTTTGATGATTCCTGAGTTTCAAAATTAAATGCACAATCATTTTTTGATCATGAGGAACAATGAGTGACACACACTTATCCCAACACTTTTCAAGTTCTCTCCTTCGCATTGGCAACCAGATGCAGGCCTTTCCAGCCACAACGATGAGGCTGGCTCCCAGTCACCTCATGTGAGAAGCTTCGTGCTGTGGTCGGGGCAAGAGCAAGTGGAGAGTCCAGGAAGACCCGGGGTCTTGTAGTCATGCTGCCAGCTCACAAGCAGCCTGGGCTTTGACAAGCTGTCTGATCTCCTGAGTCTTGTGTTCCTACTGAGCCATGTAGGGTATTGTCAGCAGGACAACGATAAACATTTTGTACCCACTTTTAGCAATCTTCTGAAGAACTTTTGAAACAGATATTATCCCCATTCTATGGATGGGGAAATGGAAGTCCAGAGGTGTTAAGGAATTTGCAGAATGTCACCTCATTAGAAAGGTGGCATAGCTGGTATCTGAAACCACATCTGTGTGCCTTCAAAGCCTGATCTCTCTGTACCGCCCACGCTATAAATAAGAGCTATCCATATGTGAGGAGTGTGGAGTTCATGTGCCTTGGGTAGAACACTCATCTCAAAGAGGTGGTAAGTTTCGGCTCGCTAGAGGAGCCTCCATACCTTAAAACTGAATGAAATATAGCTTGCATTTCAAGTGCTTCCCTATGACTGGTGTGTCTGTGTTTGGCTGACGTCCTTCAGGGTGTCCTTTGCTCAGCCCACCTCCACGGAGGATGCCACCCAGAAGTAATGAGCTGAGCCTGCAGTGAGTGTAGCTTATGGCCTTGCTGAGCTGTGGATGGCTCCCAGTCGAGGCAGGTGGTATCCAACTTACTTCTTAGGCCCTTCCTTGGGACAGCTTGCAGTCCTGAGAAGGAACACAAGATAACTATGTTCTCAGCTTACAGAGTGACAGGCATGCACACTGATGAATACCCCTGCTCTTTCTCCTCTATTCCACAGAAACTGAGGGATTAGATAGGTAGGTAGACAGATGGAATGAAGAGAAAAGGAAGGGAGGAAGGAAAAGAAAAAAAGGAAAGGAAAGAAAGGGAAAGACAGGAAAAGAGGAAGAAAGAGAAACTGAGACCAGTGACTTTTCCAAGGCTGAGACAAGAACTCAGCTACCACAACTCTTTGAAATTCAGACAAGTGACATCTGCTCCTTGAAGTTCTGGAGCGAGTGTTTGGAAGCAAACAGACCTGGGTTGGATGGAATCTTGGCCCTTTCCTTGGACAAATTCCTTAAGCTTGCTAAGTTTTCCAGTTTGTGAACTAAAGTTAATAATGTTTGTGTCTCAGGAATATTGTGAGGAATATGTGAATTAAATATACATCCATCTTCCTTTTTGCCTGACCTTTGAATAAAATTTGTCTGTAAAGTTTTTGCTGTGTCCTCTAGGTTCCTCTTTATTTGTTTTTCTGGGTGGGAAATGACATGAAACTTCTCCTTTCTCTAACAACACATTCCTGAATTGTCCCTGAAAAAGCCCCACTTAGTCAACCCCTCTAGACTTCTGTTTCTAGCTTTTGAGCTTTCAATTTATGCCTGAAGTGAAGCTAGCCACATTATTTCCTAGATTGTAACAAGGGTAATGATTCTCATCAGTACCAAGCACTGTACGTGAACTATATGATCAATCTCCTTATCCTAAGTCTTTTTCTTATTTTTTAAAAGTGTATTTTTTTCTGGAATCTTGCAGTTTTAAATCCAGGTCCTTGTATACCTTCAGAAGTAATAAATGGGGTCATAAGCTATTTTTTTGACACATACACATCCACTTATTTTTAAGTCCAAAATCCAAAAAGCTCTGAAAATGGGAAGTTTATTTCATCATGCATTTGAAAGCAAAAGCTGGCCCAGAGACTCTATAACTTTTATGTATTACACTCAAGATGAATGAGGCTTTCAGCACAAAGATGAGTGTCCCAGACCCTGCTGGGCACGTACGTAATATATGGCTTATGCACTCTTCACCTTTCTAAAAGACGTTTCTGAATTTGGAAGCACATCTGAGTAAAGAGTCTCAAAGAAGGGTTTGTGGATCTTGCAAAAGGCCTAAAAGAACTGACTGTGTCGGCAAAATCCAGATGACACAAGTGAATATCCTACCTTTGGATATCAGAGGGTATGGTGACATGGCCCATCTCATGCTTATCAAAAGCATTAGTGGCCATTTTTATATTTTGTCAATTAACTGAATTAAATGACAATGCTTGGCACAAAAACAAAACAATAGCCAAAAACAAAAAAAAAAGCATTAAAAAACATGGGCTCTCAAATTTCACTGGAACAAAGTCATTTAAAAAAAGAAAATTTCCTGAGAAGTAAAAATAAGCTGGGAATTTTTTATTGAGTGTGGCTTATAATTAAGTTTCGGTTTTGGCCTTGTGGGGGCATGGTAGAGGGAATTTTTAAATCTTACTCATCATTTTACCCATGTGAGGAAGAGCCAGGGCTAGAAGAGTGAACATGGGGAAGTGAAAAGCCTCAGCTGAGCGTGAGAACGTTTTGGTTCTTATTTTGGGTCTGCTTTTGGGTTGTTAAGTGAGCCTGAGCTTGTCACTTCCCTTCCTTGGCCCCTAGGAACTGAGTGTCTAAGTAAATTACTTCTTCCTTTGTCTCTCTGAGAATTAAGACATGGAGGCTAGGACATCAAAAGAGGAGGAGAGTGGGAAGCACTGAGCTCTCTGGCTGGCTGTACTGGTAACTTCTGCCAGCCCCAGGCTGACCTCTGGAGGGATGTAGAAAGTTGCCCTGTGCTCTACTGGGTTCCCTCCTAGGTCTTCCTTTACTTCTTCCACAGCTCTAGTGTTTCTGCCTTTTGGCTGGTTTGCATCAGATGTATTTTGGCCCTGGTGCCTCTACTGCCATTCACACCACTGATGCTCATGAGGTCTTGTTGGCTGCTTGACCAAGCAAGGCCGTTGGCCGTGGCCTTAATGGCAATGGCCATTCCAGTGATTACTCTGCATTTCTCTCCTGTTTTCTCTTTCTTTATATCTTTGTCTTTTGAGTTTATTATTAATGTGTCATAATTCTGACATTTCCCAGATCAAAAGCTTAACATTTCTTTCAGAATCTGATGATGCTTAAAAATCAGCAGCTCCTCCTCTCTGAGGACCCACTCTGCCCTTCTGGAGGAGGGTCTCACCCACTCATAACCAGTGTTAGCCATGTGGCTTCCACCATGGAGGAGTGACCTTAACAGGCAGGATCCTGAAGGCCTTTGGTTTGCATAGACTCTTGGAACCACTAGGGAGCTGTAAATATGGTTCACATCAGGGCACATGGAGAAGAGGGTGTCTCTGGGGATGGCTGGCCCTTAGAAACTAGAGAGGCCTGGACTTGTGAATGTGTAAGTATGATGTGTGTGGTTTGAATGTATGTGTGTTTATGTGTGGCTTGTGAGTGGGTGGGTGGGTGTGGATATGTGGATGTTTATAGCTGTGTGTGTATAGGTATGTGTGAGTGTGGGTGGTGTGAATATGGGTGTGTGTGTGTGGCTTGTGAGTGGATGTGTGGGGGTGAATATGTGGATGTGTACAGGTGTATGTGTAAGTGCGTACATGTGCATTGGGGGAATCCTTTTAGTTCCAAGGAAGTGATGCAGAGGGCAGGAATCTCGCTCTCTGGACAAGGCTCTGCCCTGGCCTTTGTGTAGCTCACAGGTGGAACTGACTACTCAGATGTCCCTGCAAGCCAAGGGACCTTTTGTCTTTCAAGGACCAGTGACCAACAAGAAAGGCAGTTCTGACATTAACTGGCAGAAAGCAACTGAATTACATTTCTTAGGGAGAAATATCCAATTCTACTGCTTCAGAAACATAGAACCCTGTAAATCCTATGCTACACATTTTAAAAACACCCAAATCATTTGCACATGCGACTTTAGAAATAAAAATAAGTGAAAGAAAAACCCAATACAGGTTTAAAAATAAAAGGACCAAGAACGCATTCCATTTTATGTAATAGTCAGTTGGAGAAAGTAGGAAAAAGATTATGAAGGAGAAAAGAAAGGGAGGGGGCAGGAGAAGCACTGAGGGAGAAGCTGTGCTGCAGCTGTCTGAGCCCCTGTGTGACCAGGCCGTGCTCCAGCTGCCACACATTTACAGCTTCTTCATTTACAGCTCCTTCAGGTTCAAGTTCTTTAGGGTTAAACCCAAGCAGGGCTTAGCAGAGTTGAGACACTGGATGTGAGGGAGAAGGAACAGAAGAGGATGTGAAAGACTGTTGCAGTTTTGCTTACCAAACTGTGGAGGATCCAGAAGACCATGTGGGCAGTGGAGCGAGCACTGTCCAAGGACTCCCCTGGGTATAAGCCTAGCTCTGCCACTGACCCTCTGCCTAACTTGTTGTAAGCGTCCTCCTCTCCCTGAGCCTCAGTTCCTCCATTTTTAACAAGTGTGTTTGACTAGATGAAGTTTAAGGCCATTCCTGGGTTGGTGAGGCAAACCCACACACTGGGCCCCACACTCCAGGCTCAGAGGCATTCTTGAGATGGACAGGAGATTGTTCAGCTCTGGCTTGCAATTACTGAAACCAAGAGCCCTCTTCCCCATGGGTCTGAATTGGGGTTTCCTCTTTTCATCACTCGGGGCGAGTGAGTGAGCTTGTGCGGGTGTGGATGAAATGCTAAGTGCATATCTCCTATTTTTTCTCCCTTTAAAACATCTGTGTGTCAAGGCCTCGTCCCTCTTTCTCCCTTTCACACTGCGTGTCCAGTAACCTGCTAGTAAGGTCATGGTTGTGTAAATTTATCTGTTAAACCTCAGATTCAGGAAACAGATCGAGTAGCTCATAGAAACTAAAATAGCTACAGTGTGATCGTTATTTGTGGTATATGAATGTGAGTTTTTTTTTCTAACCAGTGACTTATAGGTTGCCCAGTCCAGACATGACCCTTAATTTTTCATAGTAGTCCCAAATTTTTAATTATGTTAACAACAGTGAATTATGCTATTCAGCATACATTTAGCACCTATTCATTCTAACTATTTGGATAGTATTTTTGTATACATTTTTTCTTCCCACAGGCACCTTCTAAGGTGATATTTTCATTTCTCTTTTAAAGATAAAGACAATGAAGCTAAGAAGGATTTTTAAAATTTGCTTTAAGACATAGGACTGAAAAGGGCTGAAAATGGGGCACCAGGATTTGGTTGAAGTCTGCCTGGCTCTAAAACTTCTACACGTTTCCATACCACACAGCTCACACTGCTTCCAGGCCACAATTTTATTTTGTTTTTTAAGAAAATAAAATCCTTTTTCCTGCCATGACTGCAGTCTCTTAAGCCTCAGAAAATACGATCATAGCTTGATTTCTTATCCTTTCTCCAGAATGGAGTCCCATGGCACTCCCTACCTTAATGTAAATTTCATGCAAATAGTATATGGTGTTTCTGCTTAACAAACTTTGACCATGTGTTCCCAAAGTGCCAGACAGTTTTCTGGATACTTCCAGATGTGTCATTCAATGGAAGAAGAAGTTGTGCTCTTTATTATATAGAGAGCAAAACCAAGGCTCGGAGAGATGCAAACATTGTGGCTTGCTTGGTGAATCAATGATTCACAGGCTGCAGCTTTATAGAGTGCTTGGGGCTTGGCCTTGCCCTGGAACAGAAACACTCCTTGTTGAACCAGGAGATCAAGCTGACCCACCAGCTCCCACCTCACAGGGCCGGGCTTACCCAGTATCTGTCCGCTGGTCGTAACTCAATCTGCTGGCTGTGGAGAAAGGCAACTTCCTTTTGTCTCCTCCCATGTTGTTTCAGCCTGCCCCGCTATTGGCTCAGTTTAGCTCACCCAAAGTCCTTTTTCAGTTTCATGGCTTATCACAGACTTGCAAATACTATGCGTTAGCTTCGTATTACAGAAGAGAAAATGGTAATGTGATTTACCCAGAATCACACATGAGCTACATCCTCTTTTCAAAATGCCCTTTCTTTGCTTGGATAGACCCTTTGAGATTCGCTTCTGGTATAATATTTGCCAAAACCTTCCCCTGGTCCCCATCAAATTCATCCATCCATTCGTCCATTCACTTATTCCACAGATATTTATTGAGCACCTACAATGAGTTGCACACTTCTCTGGGTCTGTTTCTTTCTGGGGATTTAGCAGTAAACTAAACACACAAAACTCCCTAACCCATGGAGCTTATATTTTGTTGGGAAAAGATGGACCATAAACACATAAACGAGTAAAATGTATATCATGTTAGATGGTGATAAGTTCCATGAAGAAAAATGAAGCAGGGATGGGTATACAGAAGGATGGGTGGTTGACGCGAAGTTTGGGGAAAGACTTGCCATTTTAAATAGGGTTGTCAGAGAAGGTGAGGATTGAGTGAAGGCCTGAAGGATGTAAGAGAATAATTCATGTGGATAATCAGGGGAAACTGTTCCAGTCTGAGCCTCAGCGAGGGCCAAACCAGAGTAGAGTGTGCCTAGCCAGGTGAAGAAACTGCAGGGAGGCCAGGGCCGGAGCTGAGTGGACAAGTGACCAGTTGCAGGCCATGGGGTCATGGAGACATCACAGGCCAGCCTGTGATTTCAAGGCCCTCCTGGCGCTCCCTCTGACCCAGAACGTTTTTGCTGTCTCCAGTTCACTGGCCTGTTCTCACGCTGGCCTGTGCGCCATGCAGGGCAGGCCTAGGCTTGTCTTCAATCTTCACATCCCCAGCACATAGCACAGGATCTGGGATAGAAAGAGAGCCCAGCTTTTACGAAGACCTCTGCTCCTGTTTATTTTTTTTAAGTCCAAGAGTCCTAGTTAAATATTATTTGTGATTTTTTTTTTAAATAAACATTGGAACTTTGAAGAAACACTGGCTCTAAATCCCCATTAATCAGCTGGACCACCATCAGATGGGCAGGATTGCTAAGGAAAGGATAAGGTGCCAGGAGAAAGCTGGAAGTGAAAGCTGTGGAGAGGAGAGCGTTAATTGGAGTCCAGAGGAAGAGGGCTTCTTCAGAATCCCCGGGGATTAACTGCTCGTCCAGTCTCTGCTGGGGACTGGTGTTTATAAAAACTGACCAAAGACTGGAACAGGGAGGCTCTCGAGAAACCCTCAAAGTGTGTCAGGATTTCAGCCAAGACTTTCCACTCCCCACTTTGCTGGCGCAGGGAGTAGCAGGGGGAGCCTGTGGGACCTGGAAGACTTTGTCGCTGGAGACGTTTCCAGAAGGAAAAGAACCTCTCCTGGCAGGGCCTTTCCCTTCACAGAGCAAAATGCCAGTCTCTGAGAAGTTTGAGGTTCTTCAAATGCAGGGAAAAATCCTAGCAAATGTAATGGGGCTAAAGCAAGGGGAGAGAGGAGGGCTAAGGAAAGCATTTGGCCCCAGTGAGGCTTGGGGACCTCTGGAGGCTGCCACCTCCCACCTCATATCCTCTCCCCATCTGAATCCTGCTCCTCAGGACAAAAAGTGGCTTACAACAACTTGTACCAACTTAGAGCAGGTGGAACATGTAGCTCAATAGGGTTAGAGTGTGAGGGGGGTGGGTAGAGCTCACTGAAGACTGAAGCTAGAGGACATCCTGAAGATGTGGGAAGCTGTTAGGGAATTTTCACAAAGGAGCGATGGAGGTGGATTTCCAACCAGAGGTATCTGTGGGTGTCAAATGATGGACCCCATAGTTACAAAGTTGTGGAGTGTCCATTAACGAGAGCTGGGGAGGGAAGATTGCTTTTAGCTGCTGGATCAGGTAGTAGGTTTGCTTAAAAATATTAAAAAGGGAAAAAGCAAAGACCTGCATTTTCCTTATTCGACAGCTGTTTTTTGAGAACTGAGCGTGCTTAGGTGCTGGAGTTGTTCCAACAGATAAACCCTGCCCTCATGGAACCCATTCCAAGCGGCCTCCTTGAAGAACCTTACTGGAAGGTACTTGAGATAAGATGATGGGAATTTGCTGCATTCAACCGCATATTACAAGTTTTTTAAATGGGGAAATTAAAAAAAAATCATGGCACCTAATATTAAAATAATAAAACGTTAATTCTTGGTCTGCCAATGACCTGCTCAAAGTGGGTGGACAGCCTCCCTGGGTCTTCATCTCCTCATCCTCCAGTGGAGCTAATCTTCCTTCCTGTGTCCCTCTGAGGAATATTCGAAGATAACAAGCTTTGAAAACAAGTTGAAAGCTCTGTACAAATTGCAGGGTGTGACTCACATCCTTGTGAGAGACCCATGTTCACAAGGTGCTACCTGGTGAGAGGTTTTGGATGAAGGATAGAGTCTGTTCACAGATCAATTTTTATCAACTTTACTTCTCCAGGTTTGTCTGCAACTGTTTGGGGATGTTTTGCAGCTGTCAGAAATACTTTTCCTGATTTTATACTAATATTTGACTTCTGCACTGCAATGCAGTGCTTTACAAACATGCACACGTATATGTTTACCTAATTGCTCTAGGATGATAATTTAATGTAGTTGATATGACAGTATAAGAAGGCAAAGGCCAGAATTGTTGCTCCAGGTCTGAGGAGGCTTGAAAACAGCATCTGTGGGTATACAGGAGTGGGAGGTGCCAGAAGTCAGCCTAGCTTGGGTCAGGGTAGGAAACCAAGGGTGTGAATTGTCATGAAAAGCCACATGAAAGGTGCCAACCCTCCCAGACCCCCCAGAAATAGCTGTTGAAAATTGGGCTTTCTGGTGAAAAGATCAGCTGCTGCAGAACGCCTTCCGTATATGTCAGCAAGTGGGGCCGGATAGCATAGAGCGAGCCTGAAATGTGTCTAAATAAATGATTATGGTGACTCACTCGCCCCCGTTGAATGGAATGTTTTTTTTAAAGTGAAAGTAAGAGAGAAAGAAGATAATAAAGCAAAGAAAAAGAACAATAAGGTTTGAATTTAAAACAATACGAGCAAAAAATTGAATTAGTCACTCATGTCAAATCCTGTGAGCCTCTGTCCTGAATTGCTACCTTCCTCCTTGACTTGCCTTAAGGTCACGGTCTTTCTGTTTGAATTTCCTGGTGAGATAACACACCCTCTGATTGTTGCCATTCCCAGTGCCAGTTGCAGGCATGTAATGGGCATTCTGGAATATTTGTCACAGAACCACTACAGAGCTTATCTGTTGAGCCCAGAAGGCCTTTCCATGGCCAGAGAGGAGCATCCAGTCTCTGAGATGTTTAGCGTTGCTTTGTGGAGCCGCTGGGTGCGAGAGCTGGGGCTGCCAGCCCATGAAGCTTAACGGAGAAGATTCTGCATTTATTCTATTGTAGGCCTCTTGGTCTGTTGTTGCATCATCCCTGATATCAGGAACTGGCCCAGAGACCCATGAAACCTTTATGATTTGCTAGTGTTTTAATCGATCTGCAGTTTGCAGAGATTTTTACATTAAAGTGAGTCAGTCTTGTTTTATACTATGTACTCATTCAGCTGAGTATATAGCTTTGCTCCTCTTTTTGGTTGATTTCTGGGTCATTGCTTAACCACTCTTACGCCTTAGTGATCTCATCCATAAAATGGACCTAATTTCTTCTTCAGACCCCAACATAATACCTGTGAACATAAAATTATTTAATCTGGAAAAAATGTGGAGTATGTCACTTTTGCTGTAGTCAGAAATAACCCCCAAATCTTAGTGGATGGCGACGACTGTCTTGTTGTGCCCTGAGTCAGGGGCTGCAGGTTGGTTTCTGTGGCACTAGTGTACGTTTCTACTCATTCTGGAACCTGGTTTGAGGGGGGTGTCTGCTTCTTGGAATGTGTCATGCTCATGACAGAGCGATCGAGCAAGGTGGCAGGAACTTGAGACTCTTCTTGAAACTTCTACTGGGATGTGGCTTTCTTTATTCTATTCTCACTCCATTTGGTAAACAAGGCAAATTTCCAAGTCCTATGCCAATTGTAACCTCCTCCCAAGTTATTCAAGTTATCTGGCAACCAGCAAGACTATACTGTACAACCGTGCCCTGTACTGTACAACTGTCCCTTCTACTATATAACCATGCCCTGCACTGTATGACCATGCCCTGTACTGTATAACTGTCCCCTGTACTGTACAATCATGTCCTGTACTATACAACTGTCCCCTGTGCTGTACTACCCATGCCCTGTACTGTACAACTGTCTCCTGTACTGTACAACCGTCTCCTATACTGTGCAACCATGCCCTGTACTGTACAACTGTCCCCTGTACTGTATAACCATGTCCTGTACTGTACAACTGTCCCCTGTACTGTATAACCATGTCCTGTACTGTACAACTAACTGTCTCCCATATGGTGTAACATTGCCCTGTACTGTACAACCATCCCCTGTACTGTATAACTGTCCTCTGTAGTGTATAACCATCCCCTATACTGTACAACTGTCCCCTGTGCTGTACATCCTTCCCCTGTACTATAATCATCCCTGGGAGAGAGACCACCCCTCTCCCAAGATACTGAAATCTGCAGATGATCAAGTCCCTTATATAAAATGACATAGTATAGTATTTGCATATAACCTATGTATCTCCTCCTATATACTTTCAATAATCTCTAGATTACAATAGCTAATACAATGTAAATGCTAATAGTTGCTATACATGTTGTTTTTTAAGTTTTTATTATGCTTTATTGTTGTTATTTTTTTTTCTGAGTATTTTCCAACCTTGGTTGGTTGAATTCCAAGGATGTGGAACTGTGAATATGAAAGGCTGACTATAAAATCTTTTACAATTGAGGATATAATGCAGTGTAACAAGTACATTGTAAGCTTATTAAACATGGTGTGAACATTATGTTCTTAGTAAAATAATATTTGATTGGATACTAAGAATGGAGCTCATGTCTGGTATCAATCTTTATTGGGAAGTATCACGCTAGAATGTAGTGGTCTATGATGGAGGAAATTTTGTGTCACCCACCCCTACATTTTAAAAGCAAGGCCTAGACTCTCTTCTTGGCGTATAGCAGGTATTCAGTACATACTAGTTGTTCTGAGTAAATTCATGAGATCACAGCTGCTCAATACTCTGGGAACCCAAGACAGTAAAATAGAATTCAAGTCTCTGAAGTCTATTTAAGATTAGAAAACAGCAAAGCCAAATTTTCAACTGTATGCTAGAGAGATAAACAGGTTTATCAATTTATTTCTTAAATTCAAGTGTAATCACATCCACAAAGCCTTTTGCTGAAATTCCCCTTTTGATGAAACTCATGTCATCACATCAAATAACTCTAGTGGCACAGACTTAACTCAAGGTCCCCAGCGTTGTTGATGGGCAGTAACCTTGACAGGGAGAGTATTGACATAGTGCTTTTGACCATTGTTGTGTCTTTCTTTGGGGCCGTCCCAAATGCTTACTGTTCATTACATTCTTTTTGTTGCTGTTGTCATTGTTGTTCCTACCCTGTCTTCCTGGGAGCAATGGTAACCTCTTAAATTTAGAAACAACAGAACCAAGGCCACAACATGTGAGGGCAGGGCCAGGCTATGCAGTGGGTGTGGCAGAGACTCCATCCCCCCTGGCTGAGTTTCTCCCAGATAGATAAGACCAGCTGGGACACTTCTCCATTCACTAGCTGTGTGACTTTAGGCAAATTACTTAACCTTTCTGTGCCTCATTAGTCAGATTAATGGAATGAAGATAATAATAGTAGCATTTTCTCTTAGGGGTGCTGGGAGGATTTAATGAGGTGATACATGTAAAGTGTTTAGAGCCCGGGAGGTCAGGGGGATGAGATGAGCATCCTGGTTGGACAGGATCGTGGGCCTCAAACTATGTAGTGGTGGTTCCAACAGGAACCTCTCAAAGTAATGCTCATTGGAAGCACAAAGGCCTTTCACAGGAACATTGTCATTCACCTTGATATGAGTGGGTCAGGGAAGGCAGTCTGATGAGCAGACACTTGGAAGAAGTGTTTGAACTGCAGGGTTGTGGGGGCTGGGTGAGCCATGCCAGAATCTGAAGGAAAAATGTGGATTGTACAAGGCAGAGGAGAAAGAAAGTGGGGAGAGCCCAAGATGAGAGTGTGCTTTACTAATTCAAAGAAAAACAAGAGGTCAGTATATATGGCAAGGAGTAAATGAAGACAGCAGTGATAGGGTCAAGAGGGAGACTGGGCCTGCAGGGCCTTGTAGTACGGGTTTTGATCAAGGAGAAAGGAAACTAGCACTTACTGAGGACACATTGTGTGCTAAACTCTGGGCTGGGTCTAATCTTTTTAATAATTCTGCAAGAGCAACTGGTACAGATGAGAAAGAGGAGCTTACATTCTTGCATATAATCAATCAGGTGGCTCACACATGGCAAAACCAGAATTTAGACAAGGTCTTTTGGATTTCAGAGCATACTCCAGACCTGCTTCAAATTTAGACATTTGTTAATTATCTAGTATTTGAATATACTTGTTCATTTCTTTGCTTCAAGTCAACTGAGATGATACAGGAAAGCTAAATTTCAACTCCCTATTTTGCATGAACACAATTAATGACTGTAAAAAATCTTTTTGGAAGGAAGATTGTACCAGGTGTGGTTTCATTGCCTGAGCAAATTAACACATCCCCTGTTACCTGGTATGCATTAACCGGGGTTCTTCAGAGAAACAGAACCAGTAGGAGATAGACACAGATACGGATGTGGCTACAGATATAAAGAGATTTATTTAAGTAATTAACCAACATGGTTATGGGGGCTCAGATGTCCCAAGATCTGCATCTGGCAGGCTGGAGAGCGAGTCCTATAGTTCCAGCCTAAGTCAGAAAGGCTGAGAACAAGGAGAGCTAATGGTGTAAGTCTGGTTCAAGTCTGAATCCAAATGCAGGAGAAGATTCATCTTCTAGCTTAAAGACATAGAGGCAAGGAGAGAAAATCCCCCCCTGTAATTCACCTTTTGTTCTAGTCAGGCCTTCAAGGGATCTGTTGAGGCCCATCCATATTAAAGAGTGCCACCCGCTTTACTCTTTCTACTGATTTAAATGTTAATTTCTTCCAGAGATACCATCACAGCAACAAACAGAATAATGTTTACCCAAATATCCGGGTACCCTGTGCACCAGTCAAGTTGATACATAAAATTAACCATCACAAAGACCATTTTTTATGAATGTAAGTGCAATTAGAGAAAACGTCAAGTTGCAACAAGGAGACTCCCACACTGCACATGGCTTCTCTGGTCTTGCAGGGAGGCCTGAGCTTGCCTGTCCCAGAGCCCCATTTTTCCTTGTCGCTTCTCTAGATTCCTGAGACTTTTTTTTGCCTATACAAGTCATCTCCATTTTCAAAAGCTCTGCCTCGTAGGTCAACTAAACAGGCAGCATTCTTTAAGATAATCTTGATTAGGGATTTTCAAAATGTGCTATGTCATGGCTGCATGGAAAATGGTCCTCTTTGTTCAGCACACAGAAGAAATGGATGAAGCTGCTTATAGCCACAGGGGAGTGGCCTGGTGGGGGAGGAGGAATTCTAGACACCTGATTCTACCAACTGTCCCCCTAGACCACAAGTGTACCTTTGCTACATGGTTGGAAAAATCTGATTTAAATCAAGCCATCCATCTTATAGGTGGGAATACTGAGGCCCAGAGAGGGAAATAGCAGAGTCGAGTCACTTGGTTTTCTCCTGGGACCTGCCTGCGCAGTTCTGGTCATACTGCATTGCCTGCCTGATCCTTTTCTGCCTCCTCATTTCTGAATTATTCATTGGGCATTTGTCACAGACCGTCAGGGACAGCTGACTTGTGTGGGTGTGTGAGTGCGTGCGTGTATAAGCACATATGATCTTTTCCCAATTAGATAATAAAGCATCTGGGGACAGGGTCTTTGTCGTGTTCTCTTTCTTTTCTTACACCCTACAAATTACCAGGCATATCAGATCGTACTTTTCTATGTATTAAAGTATAAATGAATAATCATCCACCATTAGCCTTTAAAATAAACTATAGCATCCTCCTACTTCAAATGTCTTTTCTTCCAGAAAGTATTTGCTGATACCTAGCTCTCAATGATCTCTGGTTTGTCTCACCTTCCAAAGCATTTTCTTTGTGACATCATAGAGCTTTTACCACTTTCCACCTTATATTAGAGTCATAGGTAGAAATATCCCGTCTTCTTTTCCAATGACGTGACCACCTTGAAGGTAGAATACGTGTGGCTCGTGTAAGACAGTGGTGTTTACTTCACAGGCATTCAATTCTAACTCCGCATTTTAAAATGTCTATTACATATCAGATACTGCACTAGCTGTGTCATTGCAGGAGCTCATTTAAACTCCACAGCAGCTATATAAGGTACATATCAGCTTCGTTTTTATTATATAAGGAAACTGATGTTCAAAGAGGGGAGGTACCTAGTTCCAGACTAAGTTGAAGCCAAACCTCTGGTTCCAAATGCCATACCCTTGTTTTAGCCCAGGATAGTTGCCTGCTTACCTTAGCAAATGTATGTGGAATAAATATGCAAGCCAAGAATAGGTGAGTTAATTCATTTGAAGGCTAACAAATGCTGAACATATGTCATTTGTGGCTTTTGGAAATCGTTGTGAAAATACCTTTATACTATAAAAAATGAAAAGAACGTCGATTCTCATGGATCAGTTCTGCTCGCCTACGGATTGTCCCTGAAACATCTGCAAGTTCAATTGAAATATGACTTTCAGATGGAAGAATGCTATCACTTTCCCAAGGCTTTCTTTCCTGATTTCTACAAACATCAAAGCTGAAGTTTATACTTTTTCATTTTGATGATAATCGGTTTCCTTAATAAGTCTTGTCTTTAAGAGGTAAATTCAATCAGCTGCTGTCTGCTACAAGACTGAGTGGTTGTGGCTCTGTGTGTGGGGGGTTGGTGGGTCAGGACTGTCTTTATTTTTCTGCTCTATTTTCTTCTGATTTCCCATAGCAACAATTGACCCCCTTGCACGTTAAAGACTCCCGCAAAGGTAGAAGAAGGCATATGCAGTGATGCTGGAATCGTCTTCCATGTGGTTATCTAAGTGTGGCCTCCAAGGAAGTTACTTCTAGAGCCAGTTAATTTCTGACTTAATCAGAGCCCGGAAGCCCCAATCATGCTTCTGAATTTGGTAATGACAAGTGTCTTTGCAAACATCTGGGGAAAAAAACAAGCTTAGAGGAAGCTTTGACAGACAACAGTAGTTAAGCCCCAACAACAGTGTGACAGATGCCAGTGGAGCAGTGGGATAGGTTCCAGCTCATGGGTGGACATGGCAAGGACTGTCCAGAGGAGAAATGGTCACCTGAGACTGGAACATAACAAGGGCAGACTTCCAGTATGACTAAACACTGAAGTTTTCATGACTCAGTCCATCCACCAAAGGGACTGATCTTAAGAGTTTCAGTCCTAACCTCCCTGTGTGGCGGGACAGACACATCAACTAAATGGGATGTGTGACTTCACTCACATCGGCTCTCTACCTGGGGTCAAACCAGGCATTCAATTCTAGCTCTGCATTTTAAAATGTCTATTACATATCAAATACTGCACTAGCTGTATCATCATAGGAGCTCGTTTAAACTCCACAGCAGCTATATAAGGTGCATATCAGCTTCATTTTATTATATAAGGAAATTGATGCTCAAAGAGGGGAGGTACCTAGTTCCAGACTGACTTGAAGTCAAACCTCTGGTTTGGCAGCAGGGTAAAGAGCCCTGAGATGCTGGCACAGAGAGTTGAGGAGTCGCCTTTATTATGCCCAGGCCTGCAGGTAGATGAGCTTGATCTTCAGTCATCAGATACTTAAGGAATGTCTGCAGGCACTGTGCTTGGCACTGGGGCTAATGATGGTTAATGCATTTTCTGCCCATAGGTGAAGTCTAGTGGAGTGCTGTTTCTCAGAATATATTCTTGCATCATGGAACTTCTCCTAGCAGGGGATGCTCAGAAGGCATTCATTCATCTCTTCATTCATTGAACAAAGGCTTTAAAACAGTATGTCTGGGTGGGCCCTCGGAACATAACAGAGGGCAACACTGATGTGAGCCTGGCCCTGGAAGCCTGCAGGGTGTCTAATTGTGGGCGAATACAGATAGAACTGGGGATACGGTCTTTGTAATCATTTTTAAAGGTGTGAATATATGTGTAATGCAAGCAAAATTGTAGAGGGAACGTGTACACAATTATTGACTAACTTTAGTGTGTTTCATTTACATCGTGACTATATGTCTTAAAAGTTTTTTTTAAAAGCATTGCTGCATATCGAAGTCTCTCGAAACTGTCCATGGCGGGTTTGGGCTCAGCAGTGCTTCTCTAGTGGTGTCCTTTAATTTAGGCAGGCTTGTGCAACACTGTCCCATCTTGAAGTATTCAAGAAGACTGTATCTCCAGGCCCTGGCTCCTCAAGCTCCGCCAGCCTGCAGGAGCCTTTCAGCTGCCTTTCTCTGTGGCTCAATGCCATTCATTGTTTAAGCTACAGTTCAAGGATGAACGACTAAAGTGATTCATTCCGGCATTTGACAGATATTTATTGAATGCCTACTTCATGCCAGGCATAGCTCTAGGCAGTAAGGATGTGACATACCAGTTAAGGAAAAAAAGTAAGTAATAAATAATAACTTTAATAATGTTAAAGTAATAATAATAGTATTTTATTATGGTAATAATAACATTAAGAAAAAAGTACTAAAGTAATGTATTTATCTTATTTAAGTAACAATTATATTTTATATATAGTATACTATTATAAATAATAATAATAACTTTAAGGTAAGGTAATAAAGGAATATTTATTGCCTTCTAGTATATTAGTAGGTCAAAAAGTCAGTGGGAAAAATGGAGCCGAACCAAGGAGATTATGGCTACTGCAGGGAAGGCCATTGTAGTTGAAAAGGGAAGTCAGGATGGTTCTCATTGAGAAAATGACATTTGAACAAAAACTATTAAAAGGTGAAGGAGTGAGCGCACATATATCTGGGAGAAATGTGTTCTAGGCAAAGAGAAAGGGCATTGGGGCTGATAAATTTGAGGACAAGCTAGGAGGTCAATGTGGTGGACCTGCTAGAACAAAGGAAGAAGAGTAGCTGTGGATGAGGTCAGCAAGGTCCTGGGGAGGCGAGGCCTTCCACCCTGAGTCTGATGAAGGGTGCTCCTGGAGAGCATGTACTAGCAGAGGGTCCCGGTGGGACTCACATTGTAGTGGCATCACTCTGGCTGCTCTATGGCAAGTAAACCACAGGGTGTCAGGGATGGAATCAGGGGACCCTGGTGGCAGCATGTTCTTGATGGACTAGTATGTATGCAGGGATGCCGGATATATTTTCAAGGTAAAGACAAAAGAATTTTCTGAAAGATTGAATTTGGGGCGTGAAATAAAGAGGAGGCTCAGATGACTCAGTATTTTTGTCCTAGCAACTGGAAGGATGGAATTGTCATTAGCTGGCATGAGAAATAACGTGGGTAGAGCAGGATTGGGAGGAAAGAGGAGGAGTTCTGTTTTGGGCCACGCTGAGTTTGAGTTAGGCATCGGAGTATAGCTTCTGAGTAGACTGCTGGTTATTGCTGGCAAGGGAGAGGTCAAAGCTGGAAATATAAATATGGTATTTGTCAAAATAGAGATGATATTTAAAGGTGTGAAACTAAGGCAAGATCACTAAAGGAGTGAGTCCTGATAGAGTAGAGAGGCTGAAGGGCCAAGTCCTGGGAAGTGCCAATGTCAAGAATTTAGAAAAAGAGACAGAAGCAACCAAAAAGACTGAGAAGGAGCAGACATTGACTAGGAGGAAAATTAAGAGACCTCGACCTCCTAGTGGTCAAGTAAATAAAGACTTTCTAAAAGGGATGATAACTCAATTATATTGATTATTACTAATGGATTTAATAACGACGAAGACAGAGTTGACCATTGGCTTCAGCATCGTGGAGATCATTGTGTCCTCTGCTCTCACCCCCAGCCCACCCAGCCCGCCTCCTTTGCATGCCATCATGGCATGATCTGCTTATGTAGCTGCATCTCCTGCAAAACATTTTTCTGTCTGCCATCCTGCAGTCACGCTCACTTGTGTGCTTATGCAACATTGATGAGCACCTCCCATGTATCAGCAACTGTGCTAGATGGAATGAGTATGCAGAGTTGAACGTGGTATTTTTCTACCCTCAGATGTCTTACAGCCTAAGGAGAAAAGCAAGGTGTCTAGAATCTGTTACAGCAGAAGAAAGAGATTGAAGGATAGTAAAATTATGAGAGTTCAGAGGACAAAGAAATTTTCTCTGGGAGTCAAGGTTGAGTCCATGGCTGAAGTGGCCTTTAAATTTGGCCTTGAATGCTGGATAGGATTTAGAATTAAAGAAATGGAGGAGAAAAGAATATTTTAGAAAAAGGGGCGTATAGGAGTAAGGGCAAGCAGGTGGGAAGGCTGGAAAGGGGACCCTGGACTGAAGGTGTGGTATAGGGAGGAGAAGGAGGAGTGGAGAATGAGGCTAGGATTTGGGCCAGGGACCCGATGAAGAGGGCCTTAGAAAATAGAGGCTGGGCTTTATTTCTTAGTCAATGGAGGAATCATTAAAGGTTTTTGAGCCATAGAGTGATGCAATAATAGCTGTGCTGCTTTGGGAAGAGTCATCTGGCTGTATGTGCAGAACTGTCCAGGAGAAAGATAATAAGGGCCTAAATTAGGGCAGCAGAAGTGGGGGCAGAGGAGGGGGCGGATGTGAGGCACTGCAGGAGCAGAGTTCACGGGCTCAGCACTCCAGAGGGATGGACACATGGTCTGGATCTGGGGCCCTGGGCCCTCCCTGAGAAACTCATCAGCCTTTTGAGGTCAGTGGCCTCGGCTGTCCCTCGTGCTTGTCATCCCCACCCCCACCCCATCCTCTTCCAAGCCCATGTGTGCTCAAGCTTCACCTCGTTAATGAAATGAAGCTGCTTATTTTTGGAACTCTGTGATTAACACAGTTGCTGTGTTTAGGAAACAAAAGAACCCTGTGCATTTTTCAGGACTCTCTACCTGCACCGTGTCCACCTAAAAAGGTGGAGAGCTGGCGCATCCCGGTCATCTCTGGCCTCCAATCTCTGATCTTCTGTTGCACCTGATCTGATCCATTGCATGCAGCATTGCCAATCATTGTTGAGCAAAAGCAGCTCTGGAGGCCTAGAGAGGGCGATACACAGTGCCACCCGACCAGCAGCACCATAGGAAAGGTCAAGCAACCAGATGGGGCTCTCCACTGTGCCTCCATAAAACTAGGCAGGCTACTTGCCCATTTTCCCTAGAAAAACAGCCTAGTCGTTTGGCCAATTGTGCCAGAGAATGGAAGGCCTCTCAATGCCCTGTGGTTCTCCCAGCCCCCAGCTGGGGTTGGCAGGCTATGGCCCCCAGTGGTATCATCACTGATTTCAGGAGGCTAGAACCGTAGCACTGTGGGGGAAGGGCTGGCCAGCTGCCAGTCCCAGCATCCCAATTCCTATGGCAGTGCAGGGGGAAGAGCCTCTGTGGGGGCGAGGCTGGCTTCCTCCTGAATCTGCCCATAAAAGGATAAAAGTGCTGCTATCTGGTCGGCATTGGTAGGACTGCTGATGATAAATTTTTTAAAAGTGTGGATTTTTCCCCCTTTTTGCAAGGATATGTGTGTGTGTGCATGCAGGCGCACGCGTTCGGGTGTGCCTGCGTTCACACAGTTTGCAGCCTGTATGTGCTAACAGATGGATTCAGCCTCATCTTTTATCCGGTGTTACAGAAGATAAAACTGAAACTGGATGATATGCTGCCTCTTCAATTTAAAAGAGAAAAAATAAAATAAAAAGCTCTTAAAGGGGAGCCCTTATGGTAGAAAAGAGTGGTCCAAAATATTGTCAGGCTTTACTCAAAAGGCAAAGAACAGCAGAGCCATTTGAAAGTAATTTTTCTTCCTCCTCCCTCTTTGACTTCTCCAAAATATATCATCTATGTGTCAGAAGTAGGGCAAGCTTTAAGGCTATTATGAATTATATATCAAGGGACATCATTTCCCAGGAGTCTTGAACAAATGCCCAATGGTTTAAATTTTACAGACATGCTCTTCCCCCCAGTGGCAACAATTTCTGTCGCTGCAGTCTTCCTGAGATGGAATGGGAAAGTGTTTTGCAAAATGCACAATGAGACGTTATGCTAATAAAGGTAATTGTGCAGTGGTTGGAAACTATTCCTTCCTGAAAGAGGCTTTTATCCTCCACAGACTGCCCCACACTGCAGGTACTTAGGCTGCTTCCACTGGTCTTGCCTTCTTTTAGCTGGAGTCAGATACATCCAGGGTGAGGACAGATTGAAAGAGCGAAACTGGAATCAACTGGGCATTTCTGTGCCCATCGTGTAAGACAAAGACCTTGCCATTTCATTTGAATATCAGATATGCTTTGCCTATCTATTTATTGTTCTGTAAGATTCAGGAAGAGCTTTGTGAAAGTCATTCTTTTCTCTAAAATTGGAAACATACGTTCATTGGCTAAATAAGAAAGGTGGGTTTGAGGGTCTTGGTACTTTGCTTCCTTACCACTATTGGATGGATCAGAAAGTTAGCCCAGAACACGGGAGCAGAGGACGAGCGATTGCCAGAGTGCATTGCTGGGCAGGGCCTTCCAGACAGTGACAGCGACAGCTGCAGGAAGTGGCCTTCTTTGCTCCGTGCTTCACACTCTCCCTCCCAATTTATTCTTTTCAAGTGGATATTTTAAAGTTCTGAGCTTTACTGTATGTGGCCTTGAGAGAATCCAGGTATAATTATTTATATAAGTTTGTTGATTTCTTAATCTTTAATAATTATTTATTTGTTACCTCACTTTATTCTTACAACACTTTTGAGATATGGAGGGCCCATCATGTTTTTCCCATTTGAGAGAGAAAATAATTGAAGGAGGGGTGAAGTCACTTGACCAAGGGCGCTACTGCCAGAGGAGTGATATTATGTAGATCTAGATCTAGATCTACACACACAACACCACACACTCACACGGTATAAAATACAAACCTGACAATAGCACCCTATCTCTGCGAAATAATAAAAGGTAAACCCCGACATTCAAAATCCTTTACAAGGATTTGCTGGGCCCTCTGGTCCTCCCAGCCCCTGCCTCACACACGATGCAAGCCTCCCTCCCACTCCATCCCATCAATTTCTTATGCTCTAGTCACACCCCTTCACACAGAGTTCCTCCCATGAGGAGCTTTGTCACTTGTTCATTTTCAAGGCCCATGCTCTCTGCCTGAACACCCTATTCCCACTTCACATCCTCACTGCCTCCCTTAGTGGTGTATGGAATTCGCACTCTGATTAGGCCCCAGCCCCTCCAGGAAGCTTTTCCCGGCCAGATCCCGTCACACAGGTGGAGTCTGGTGCCCACCACGGATACTTCCACACCAGCCCGTGCAACTGCCACACTGTACTTAATCGTCATTTCCTGTGTTTATATTTCCTGGAAGCTTATGGGCTGTTAGCAAACAAGATGGAAGTACCATACCTTGTTCTCTAAATCTTCATCCCCAGGGGTGGAAGAAATCCAGGAAGCCCGTGACAGCCTGCAGGGAGGGTTCCAGTGAGATTCCTTCTCCTTCTTACTGCACCTCTGTCTGAATGCACCTCAAAGCCTTTACTAACAGGTAGGCTTCGGGAACTGTGTGCCATTCAGCTGTGTGACTCCTTCCAAACCCCAAGATGAGATCACTACTGCCACCCCACCCATCACCCTCTATTACCCAGGCCCTCAGCACCACGCTCAGCAGACATATTAATGAAAGATACTGATTTCCAGGGTCTGTGGCATCTGATTGGTCCCTAAGTGGACACAGTCCCTGGTGAAGGACACAGGGTTCAGGATCAGACACCCTTCTGCCATTGACTGGCTGTGTGATCTCAGAAATTTCATCTGAGCGCTCTGGACCTTTGTCTCTGCATCAGTGAAATGAGAATGGTAGATGCTACTTGAAGCTATTTTGTTAATGAGAGATTATTTTGTATAATGAAAAGTACATAAATCATATGCATAAGTATTAGCCATTATTAGCAGGAAAAAATTCAAGTTTGCAATCCAATATATTAGAGGTTTATTAATAATATGTGGTAAAATTATTTTGTCATTACTGAAGAAGTCATTGGCTTAGTCAGTTCAGGATACTGTAACAGATTACACAGACTAGAGTACTTAAATAACAGAAATACATTTCTCACAGTTCTGGAGGCTGTAAAGTCCAAGTTCTGGAGGCTGTGAAGTCCAAGATCAAGGTGTGGGCAGATCCAGTGTCTGGTGAGGGCTGGCTTCCTGGCTTGCAGATGGCTGTTTCCTCATTGCATCCTCATATGGTGAAGAGAGAAAAACATCATCGCTGTTGTGTCTCTTTGGAGAAGGCCACTAATCTCATTCACAAAGCTCCATCCTCATGACCTGATTCTTCCCAAAGAATCTTCCCTCACCTCCAAATACCATTACATTGGGAATTTAGGCTCCAACATATGAATTTAGGGGGATACAAACACTCAGTTCCTAGAAGTCATCTTGTTGCTGCTTTAGATGTTACAACTTTTAAGTTAAAAAGAAAAGAGTTTGATGAGCATTGCATCAAAGAAATCCATTAGTTGTTTGGCCAAGCAGATTTCTTTATCTCACTTAGCCTGGGCATCAGAAGACCCACTGTCCTGGGATGTGGATGTGAGGAATGAATGACAGAGGAGTGATGGAAGGAGCCAGCTCCTGGTATGTGGGGGTTTTGGAAATTTCTTTTCTATTTTTTGTTGTTTGAAATGGGGTCTTGCTCTGTCACCCAGGCTGGAGTACAGAGGCATGATCATGGCTCACCACAGCCTCACCTTCCCAGGCTCAGGTGATTCTACCACCTCAGCCTTCCTCGTAACTGGGACTACAGGCACATGCCACCATGCCCAGCTAATGTTTTGTATTTCTTTCTTTTTTTTTTTTTTTTTTTTTTGGCGAGGGGTTAGGGGAGAGATAGGATCTTACTATATTACCCAGGCAGGGGTAATTTCTTTCCCTGAAGTTGTCCTACTTCCAACCTGTGACCCTAGGTCCCAGATGGATTGTAACCAGCTTGTCCTGAGTTCTGAGTAAGCCTTGCAGAGGGAGTATAGAGACCTCAACAAAAACATTTTCTCCGAATAGATAGGTGACTCAGCACTGGACACCAAGAAAGCTGCATTTTGCTGAAAGTCAGTAAGAAGCTGGGGACCAGGTCTGGGGCAGTCAGCCTCCTATCCTGGACCATGGGCTCCTCATCCGCAAAGCAAGGGGCTGGGCAGAGAGTTGCCCAGGTGGCTTCCAGCTCTGGCATTCAGTGCATCTAATTTATAGTTGAGTGAGTTGTCATTTATAGACCAGGAAGGGTGAAATTATCCCCATTAATCTGCTCACAGTTCTGGTGCTTGAGAAACTACTGGGTCTTGCCACATCTCGAATTAGCTCTAGGCCCTTGGGCTTTTAATTAAAGGGCTTTGTGAGTCAGATAGTTTACGGTCAGATTCACATCTTCAGGGAGACACAGAGGGAGGTCCTCTGTTCTGTCATCGCTTGTTTAGAAATCAGCTACCTCTCTCAGTGTGAGAACTCAGAATCCAGAGTCTTGCAAGGGACTTCCAGGAACAGCTTGTGGTTACGACTCACCCCTGACTTTCGCTGACTCCAGGCCCCAGAGGCTAGGGGACAGTAGATATGCTGCCTGGCGTTGCCTCTTTCCTTGTGTGTGTCTGAGTGGTGCCAGCCTGATCAGATTCTGTTGCAGTTCCCTGTGCTTGCCACAACGTCGGTCGCGTTTCTTACCCAACTCTGTTTCCGCTTCTGGTGGTTTGTGCTAAATGCATTCTCAATCCCAAGTGGTACAGAGAATAAAAGGATTGTCTTTAAAAAGTGGCTTTGAATGTGTCGAAAGCAAGGTTGCCTGCTGTGTGTTTTTGACAATTGCTTCCCCGGAGGAGCCTTTGAAAACCTCACTTTTCAAGATGCTTCAACTCCTATTAGAAAATGACTTAAATAAAATTGCTCTTCTGACCGTCGCTGCTCTGGATGCCAGGCTAGTGATTATTTGTCTGACTTGAGTCTCCAGGGCTGGAACTTCACACCGTGTCTTTTCACTACCCTCCCAGAGGAGGTGAGAGGAGGTGAATAGACACTTGTCAGATTCTTCTGCCTGGTGCCACTGTAGGGGATGCACACGCGCTGGAATACAGGCTTGCTAAAGAGAGGCTACATTGTTATTTCAACTAGACACATTTGCTTTTTCTGCAGATGATTACCGAGCACCTATGGTGTGCCCGGTGCCATGTTAGGGCAAGAGATCTACCTCATCCTTGCATTGTAAACCTGTAGCATCCGTGGCAATGTTTTGCACCACTGCCCTCCCAGGGTTCCTGCAAGCTGATTCCAGTTCATTTTATTTTCCTTCTGCATGCTGATGGGTTCAAGGTATTTCAATGGGCTACTGTGAGACTATCTCCCCGTCAGGATCTCTCAACCTTGGCACTAGTAAGAGAGTCTGGGGCAAAGTAGGTCTCTGTTAAGGGAGGAGGAGGGGTGTTCCTGCGTGTGGTCGGATGCTTAGCAGCATCTCTGTCCAGTAGCACCACATCTACCTCAGTTGTGACAACCAAAAATGTCTGCAGGCATTGCCAAATGTCTCCTCCCTGTTTTACATTTACCAAAGTGCTGTTTATGTCCTTTACAGTTAAGGAAACTTAGGCACCAGGAAGAAACTTGCCCAAGTCAAACAGTGAGTTAGCGGTAGAGCTTTAGCTACAATTTAAATCTTGTCTTCCCAACCCAGTGTCCATCTTATGGATCCATTCAGTGGTGTGCTCCTAAATGTTTAATAACAAATTCTCTGGGATAAACAAAAGCCAAACAAACTTGCTGGGAGCATGGGACAATTTCCATGGTGTAAATACTTCCACCATGGCTGGTTTCAAGCTACTTCCATGGCCTCACTGATTGTGAGGTTGGGAAGGGATCTGTACAGTTGACTCTGGTGAGCTGGTGCCAGCTGGCTCAGAATGCCCCTGGGTCCATGTGTGCTGCTCATCACATGTTAGTCTTGCTCTCCTCTGGACCTTGTTCTGCCACCCCCAGACACATGCGCTTATCACTGTGATGTCCTAGGGGGAAAGCAGTCGCCTGGTAAGAGTTTTTGATAACTTCTCTGGGTAAACATAAAGCAGTTAGAGTGGAGTTTTCCCTCGCTTCTGTTAAATGAAAGTTTCTTTTCACAGTCTTTCCATTGAAGAAGTTGGAAAAGTCATGGGATAGCTCTGGCCTTAGAGCAGAAATGAAGTTCCCCAGAAGGGGGTCTTGGACAGAATGGTCTCTTGGGCAGGGACTAGGTGCTGTTACTCACCATCAGATGTGTCTACTGTAAGATGGTTGGGAGGCATCAAAGTGGTGACAGTGGGGGGATGTTGGATTTTACCATTCTGGAATATAAGAGAAGGGATATGGCTGGTGTTTTAGTCCCGATAGCAGCTATGACCACTGGGAGTCTCATTTTCCACACCTACAAAAGGAGAAATAGTGATCCCCTTCCCACTGTTGGTGAAAGAGCAGATGAACCTCTGCCTGAGTCTCAGACGCCTACTGCCCACTTGGTTGCTTGGTGGATCGGCTGGCTATCAACAGTGTAAGCTCATCAAGCCTAAAGACTTAGTAGGTCTTGACTTTCTCACCTTGACCATGACTCAGTGTCATGTGCTCCTAGTCATCCTGTCTGTGGTCCAGTGTTAGCCTGGGAAGCACCAGGGACTGAGGGAAGAACCCTCAGCTAGTTATCAGGCGATCCAGGTTCTCTTCCTGCCTTTGATATCACCTCATTACATAACCTTGGGAAACACTTTGGTGTGACTGGAATGTGGATACTCCCAAGAGAAGGGTAGGAGCATGGTAGGGCATTTGGACTTTATCATGAAGGTGGTAGGAAATACTTGAAGGGTTTTAAGCAGGGATGACACATCATCAAATGTGTGTTTTGAAAAGTTGTTTCTGCAGAGGATGGGGCCACAGCCCAAGCAGGATCAAACCAGTTAGGGGATTGGTGTAACGGTCCCGTCAGAAAGTGATGAGGTAGCTGGGTGTGGTGACCCACGCCTGTAATCTCAGCACCGTAGGAGGCTGAGGCTGGCAGATAGTTCGAGACCAGCCCTTGGCAACTTGGTGAAACCCCCTCTCTACAAAAAAAATACCAAAAAAAAAGAAAAAAGTCAGGGATGGTGACCTCCATCTGTAATCCCAACTATTCAAGGTGGAGGTTGCAGTGAGCCAAGATCATGCACCTGAATTCCAGCCTCGGTGACAGAATGAGACCCTGTCTCAAAAATGAATAAATAAATAAATAAAAGTCATGAGAGAACTCATAGGCACTAAATGCTGAGTGGCACAGATAGAAAGTTCTATGAGAGTTCAGAACAGGGAGAGGTCAGTATGGATTGTGGTCTTAGGTGGGTATCAGAGAACACTTCATGGAGGAAATAAGACTCTGCTGCTGGCCTTGAAGGATGGTAGACAGGGTAGGGGGTGAAAATCTAGGCTGCAGGGCAGGGCAAGAGAGTACAAAGCTGCAGTAAATCACATTTGGGCTTAAGCTGGGAGTTTACATAAAGGATGGCTCTAATTAGTATGCAGTCGTTTATGGAAGAACTTGTACCCTCAGCTAAGGAATATGGATTTTGTTAGAGGTGGTGGTTCTCACATGGAAACTGCATTTTCCTGTAGTCAATTTCTGTGGGGATCTTATCCTTATCCATTCTTCTATCCACTGCTCCCCCGATTGGGATGGGGGGTGTGCACCCCCCTCCTGTAGCCCTGTGCTGTTGGGGAAGGCAGAATCCCTTTGCATCTTGGGGACGAATGCAATGCTGAATACTGATCATATGACCCCTGCTTTGCCTCACAGCAGGGAGCCCAGGAACAAGAGCAGCTGTGCTATTGTCTGGAGCGCAATTGCCAGTGTTTGTCTGCTGAGGCCAGGGGCGACCCTTGCCAGCGTCGTAGATAAGCCGGCTCCCAGCTGTCATGGGTACATTCTCAATCATTCCTCATCCTATGGATTCTGACTCTCTCCCGCTTCCCAAGAATGATGGAAGTTTTTCATTTTCCCCCGTGCCTGCTTTGTGAAAGTGTGTCTGGCTCTGCCCACAAAAATGAAGGATGACCGACCTCAGAGTATCCAAATAAAATGAGATTTGTGTTTTCTGTGAAGTGTTAAGAAACAGTTTGCTAGAAAATAGTATGAGCGATATATTGTTGCCTCTGAGGCTCACATGAGGAGATTGAGGCTCATCGGTGTGTAATGACTCACAGGAGGTGGCACAGACAGGAATTGGTCAGGCGGAAACTAGAAACCAGGAACCCTCTGAACTTTAGCATATTCCTGTTGGGTTTGAACAGGAGCATTCTACAGAAGGGGCTTCATTGTCAGGGTAGTTTTAGCAGAGGTTTGCCTGATAAGAACATGACTTTCTCGAATGGCAGTGTATGTCTCAGGTTAAGCTCTTACAGAAACACTGCACTGAAGGGCACTTCCACACATTGAGAGTCCCAAGACTGTTCAGCCACTGTGCACAGGGCAAGTCACTTGCCATGTAGAACTGGAACCCAGATCTCCTGCTTCTCAGCCCAGAGTGCTGTGCCTCCTAGCCGGCCTTAGGGCATAAGTGGTCTCTACAGAACACCCAACAGAAGCCACCTGACAATGTCCCTTGTAGATAGTGCTGTAGGCTGGGGCACCGGGAAGCTTTGAGGTGGTCTATGGGACTCAGGGGGTGTTTGCCATGTGACACCATGTGGCCTTTGGGTGCATGAGGGCTGTAGGTGTTCACAGGATATACCGGAGCATACCAGGATTGCTGGAAACTTGGACAGCACATGACTCTAGTCAGACTGACTCTAGACTCTAGATTGTCCTCACTGCAGTATGGCCATGGTACCATTGCTTAGTTTCTCACTCCAAGGCAGCGCTGGCCTAGAACCTCTGTAACATGCCCTTACATCTGATAGTCAAGGTCAGCTTGACTCATTTAGGGCAGTAGTATTTGCCGAAATTCAAATAGATGCCAAATACCGCACTGGTCACTTTAAATGCTAGGCACCCCTCATGACCCTGGAATAAACCTGTTATTCTCATTTTGCAGATAAGGCAACTAAGGCTCAGCTCCAAACACCAGAGACTGAGGTTCATGATTTCTGGGCTTGAGACCCCAGGCTCTTTCCACAGCACCATCCTCCACTAATGCTTACTAAAGCTTTTGGGATACCAGCTTACCATCCAGCTACAGATGAAATTTAGAAGCATCGGTATGTGTAAAGTCCTCCACAGCCTGACAACAGCCTCTTTTTCTACTCACTGTATCTCTGCCACCACTTTCCTTCATCCCCAGCTACGCTGGGCTGTTCACTGCCCTCAGAGAAGCTGAATTTTACAAATTCAACCATCAACTCCTCATTTGTGCAGGGCTCTGGGCTAGTTACAATCGTTTGTAAAGATGAATGAGACATGACCTCTCCTATTAAGTAACTTTCCACCCAATGGTGGAGATAAAACATGAACAAAAATGTAATAGCTCATTTGGTTTTCAAAGTAGTCCAAAGAGGCTTGCTGGTATATATCGCCATATGATCTGCATTTAACAGGTGTTGTATCTGAGGATCTGACCATAGTGACTGACTAAAGGTCACACAGCCCAGCCAAGGCCAAGTTAGGGGTAGACCCAGGTCAAGACTAAGTCAAGGCATCCTCCTGGCTTGCATCCCCTGGGGGTGGTCAGGCTCAGACTCCACAGCCCAGACTGCTGGTTTTTGTCTTATTGCTGCCTTCCTGATGGAGACAAGGCAGGCTGTCAGCTGCTGACATCTCCAACCTGCTTAAGGTGTGCCCCTTACCCCTCCCGAATGGTGATGCTCCTATAGTTGGAGCCCTGGATGGGAAGAGGGGAGGTAAAAATGCCCCTTTATCTGGCATCCAATTGTGTTGTTGCTTGGGGCTGTCAGAGAAGAGGAAGCTGGTCTCCTTGGGTTTCTAATGTGTCTCCCACTTCCTCACTCAGAGGAGACCTGGTGTAACTGACATTCTGAAATGCAGTCTCAAGGAGAAGGAACCCACCCCAGCGGTTGTGTTCAGGCAGTGCGATGTGAACTCATCGAAAAGCTTGGTGGAGTTTCCTGAATGCTGCAGCCAGTTTGGCAGGTGTTCTCCTGCCCTGAACATGGGTACACTCACCTTAATGGCTATTCAGGTGTTACAAAGACCACAGAGAGATATTAAACCACAGCCATGGGAAATGGAACTAATGTGAGCCCAGGAGTAGAGATCTGGGCTCTTGTTCTGGTTCTGATACCATTTGCCACTTGCAACTGCCTTCCCCACCCTATGACTCATATACGCCACCTCTGAGGGTGGCCTGGGTCCTCTCCTTTGCTGTAGAGTACAGTGGTCAGGGCCCAGGAGGGGGTCCCTCAGATGTGAGTCCAAATGCACGCTTCGTTATCTACTTGCCGTTAACCCAGAGTTCGTCACCCAGCCTCTCTGAGTGACTGTCCAGCTCCTTATCTGTAAGATGTGGATAATAGGAGCACTGCCTTTTCCAGCAAGAGTGGGGCGAGGGCTGGATGGAACATCCAGGTGATGTCTAGACCATGCCTGGCACACAGTCAGTGCTCAGTGAATAAGGTTGATATCTCCTGCCCCATCACCATCATCACTGGCTTGTTGGCCTCTGACTGTCTAGGACTGCCTGAGCCACAGATAGTAACTAACTACCAGTTAGTCACTATCTGGTCTCTGGGCTCCTTCCATGCTGGGCTTCCCACCGTGGGAAGGCTGTATGCTGGGTGGCATCAGACAGATGCTTTCCTTCTCTAGGTCTCAAGTGTCCCCCAGAATAACATTATAACATATAGTCATAATCACAGCTGTTGTGTGGTGAACGGTAACCCATAAGAAGGTAAGTGCATTCCCTAACTCCCACAACCTGTGCACATGGCCTAATTTGGCAAAAGGATCTGTTTACCAAAAAAAATCATCACTTGTAGAAGCCCCTACACAAAACAGGTAAAAAGTATCTCTATTCCTGTTATCGCAGGATGAGGGCCCAGAGCCCTGCCCATCAGTGCCTCCAAGAGCCCTGCCAGTTTCTAGGGCTGCTGGGAGCTGGCAGGCTTCTCTGGGGCCTCTGAAAATCCATGGCCTCGAGGCCCTGTGATGCTCCACGATTAAACATATGCCAGAAACGGTCTCTTCAGAGAACAGACAAATTCCCTCTGCTTTCTCATTAGCACTGCACTTTACCTGTATTGATGGGAGAGTTTGTTAAGACTGATTTTCTGGCTTCAAAAGAACAGCAGATTCTTCCTTCCTCTTGGTCAGAGATTCCTAAGAAGGCAGATTCTTAGGGAAAGAGCAAAACAAAAACGAGCTTTAAATGCCACCTCCTTCCCCACGAGGCCCAGTCAGGGGGAAAGGGGAAGATCTCTCACCAGGCTAGAGCTGCTCACCTCCAGGCATGATCGGCAGCAGAAAAAGGCCAGGCCTTGTCTGAGAGATGTGCCTGTCCCCCGAGGACCCCAGGTCTGTGTCCTCCCAGTAGACTGCAGTTTCTCCAGCAAGCCCAGTACTGGTGGCAGCTGTACTCCTGTGCTGGTTTCCCGTCTGCTTGCCTCAGGCAGTCCTCAATGGGAAAGCCACAGAGCCCTCGCGCTTAAGGGACTTGACTGGCTGCTTATCAGAACAGCTGGGTATTCGGGTTCCGGGCTGCCAGGGCACAAGGAACCCACCAGTCTCTTAAAATACACTGTTTCAGTTAGTGACACCCTCCCTTCTGAAACCATAGCATGTCTGCTTTATAACCAAGTGGCATCAGTCTGTTTCTCTATAAGGCCAACGAGTTCCATGAATTCCGAAGACAGGCAGGTGAACACAGGGAGAGTGAATTATTGCAAAGAAGTATTTGTGTGGATTGGGAAGCAAGGCATTGTCCAGGAGAGTTCTCTACCAACACAACTGGATATAAAAGTAACCAGCCTGTGGGAGTGTGGATTGTATTCAGGTGACCGCTTGTTCTTACATGCCTAGGACAGTCCTGGTGTCTGCCTGTTGTCCCAGCAATATTATTAAAAGGGCCCCCTTTCACTCTCAGAGGTATCCTGGTTTGGATGATAAACCATTAAGTCACCCCAGTTGTTTGTCTGTGTATATAAAAGTGGTTAGCAGCACTTAGTGTGGATGTGTAGTGTAGGGAGTATGTGGACGTAAAAGCCTATGCCCATGTGCTCTGACAGCCCAGAAGCTGGCTGTGGGTTAGCATGGCTGCACGGTTGTGGGCAAGTCACTTAACCATTTCACAGCACACATGGCTTTGAGGTGAGATCAGGGGCCTCACAGTCCGATAAATGGTGGTTCAGATCCTTTCTCATAGCCTGCTAGCTTTGACCTTTGCAGAATTACTTAGCTTTTCTTAAATTAAGAATAATCATATGGACCTCTCAGAGTTGTTATTGTTTTTACATAATCTATATACAGCATCTAGCATATTTACTGACAAATCATAACCTGCCAACAAATGGTGACTGTTGTTATTGTTGTTGTTATTGTTCTAGGGCTGTGACTGTTTTTGGCTTTAGTCTCTTCATGGGGGAAATGGTGACAGATGACCCCTGTCTTTCCTGGCTTCCCAGGCTTCATGAGGCTGAAACCCAGTGGCATCCCCAAAGCCTGGTGTCCTGGGCATGTGTGCCCTGCTGGTGCTGGGGATGCGCAAAGGGAATTGCCTGCCAGCCTGCCCAGCTGCTCCATCCCTGTGGGACATAGGAATTGGATTCCCAAAGCATCATCCCCTCCACCCATCCTGGTGACTCTCCCATCTCAGGCCCTCCCTTTGTCCCCTCCCTGGCCCAGCCACTCGCTCCTCCCACAGTCTTGCTGTATAAACACGAAGACTAGGATGTCATTTACTGGTGTTGGCTGACATTGGTCAGCTGCTACCCAGAGGGGACTAGGGAATAAATTCCTAATTCTGCCTGCACAGCATCTCTCAGTCTTTCCTGCCTGGAGAGTCTCCTGTCTTCCTTCTCTCCTTTTGAAGGAAGGTGTCGTCTGTTCCTAGTGTATTTGCTTTATTCTCTTTCTTTCCACTATTTGGCTTTGCAGAATTTGAGCCAGACTGCCTACATTCACACCTTGACTCTCTCACTCAAAAGCTAAATCCCATGGACAAGTGACTTAATCATTCTGTGCCTCAATCATTCTGTGCCTCAGTTACCTCATCTGTAAAAGGGGACAATAATAATGCCTACGTAGTTTGGTTGCCATGAGGTTTCAGGGAGTCACCATATGTACGGTGCTAAACAAAGCCCAATACGCAGTAAGTACTTGATCAGTGTTAGCTATTTTTATTATCTAAACACCTACCCCTTCTGGTTTTTCAGTGTTGGTCTGTGCTGCTAGCATTGAGGGACTCAATCTAAGCCCTGCTGCTGGTAAACTGTGGGCACAAGCATGCCCCACCGTGGGCTTTGGGTCTCTTGACTGCCCACCCCGGATGGTGAGGATGTGGTCTTTGGGGCCCTTTTGGCCTCTCATAGTGGATATTGCCTTCCCTTCTGTTGCTCTGCCTTGCTTTTCAATTTCCAGAACCATTTAGAAGGGGAAGGCAGCAGCCATTTGATGCTGTTCTCTAGCCCTCCCCTGAATGGGGTGGGGAGGGACAGGACACAGGGAAAGGTCACTAGACTGGAAGACAGGAGATGCCTATTTCAGGCCCTAGGTCTGTTTTGAGACTCTGGATAAGGCACCTCCTGTCTCTGATTTCGGCTTCTCCATTTATAAACTGGGGTGATTACCCCTCAGCTTTGCACCTCTCTCGAAATGAGCAAAGATGAAAAGATATGGGAAAGCGTTTTCCTGGCTGCCAGGTGCTACAGAAGGGCAAACTCCTGGTTGTGTTGGGTTGTGTGCATCCCCACCAGGCCAGGCACGGGGCAGAGCACTGTGGAAGTAGCCTGGGCCGAGCGTGGCTGCTTGGATGGCAGCAAATGCCTGCTGGTGTTGCTGGTGATATGTGAGGTTGTGCAGTCTGTGGAGACGAGAGATGAGAGTTTTCCGTTTCTTTCCCCCCTCCTTGCTCTCTGTTCTCCCTAATGGACACTTGGCCCTGGGGTGACCCACACAGTAAACCATCAGCAATTGCTTCAGAAGGCGTGGAGTCCTCTCAAACATATACTGACTTTTTGTTCTATGTTTGGTTTGGAGGAGTGGGGCAGATCCCTGGGAGGCCATTAGCTGTGGGACCTGGAGTGAGCCCCTTCCCTTGGAGAGCCTTTGTGGTTGCATCTGTAAGCTGGGAGAAGGTGGGGTGAGGGTGAGAGCTGAGTTGGGGTCCATGTTAACTGAATGCTAGTCCATGGATCGGAGCCAGGTTGGTGACACTAAAACCCTCTGAGAAGATTTTTAACCATACAAGTGTCCTGATCGCTACTCTGGATTGTGTCTGTATTTTTTGTTAGCTTCTTAGATGCATAGCCAGTATGGGGGACCTGCTGGAGTAGGGGGGACCGGTATGTGATGGCTTACCCATAAGGGTGCTCTGCATTCTCTACCCCCTGGTGCCCATCAGGGGTCTATGAATAGTATTAGCATGAGTAGAAGTGGTATTTGATTATTAAGTTATTATTAGGGTCATCTCTGTATGTGGTGTGTGGTTGTTCAAGTTACCAGGTGACTGTCATTCTTTATGATGTGCATTTGGAGTTGGGGAATTTCTGTAAGCCTCAGTAAGTAAATGGAGTGAACAAAATGGATAGGAAAACAAGCAGGAGGTGCCTTAGAATCATGATCAGGAGGAAACCCAGTGTTCCGCCTGACTGACCCTCTTGGTTTTGTGGTGGAAGATAGCAGCATTCGTGCTGAACCCAGCTGAGTGAATCCGTCCCAGTCGTGCACTCTGAAAATGGGTTCAATTTTGAGGACATTTGAGAAAAAAGAAAAAAAAAAAGCAGTGAGGATGGGATAGCTCTCCCTGATACCTGATCACTTTCCAGATCCTTTTGTGACACGCCTGTCCCCTCAGCCACAGTCAGGAGGTGAGGAACATGGCCTTACCCCAGATTCCTTCTTTGGAAATTCACCACCTTCCGTGTCTACACCAGAGTGTGTGGAAAACAGCCCTGTACCAGGCTGTGCCCAGTGGTGGGAAATGGAATTTGTGGACCCCAACCCTGAGTTTGGAGGAAATAAACGTCTTTGCCCCGCCCCATTACCATCACAATCCGGTTTCCCAAAATGCAGGGCCCAGTTCCACTAAAGTCCACTCAGAAATCACTTTCTCATCAAGCCAAGGACATTTCAGAGTTGCTATGTTTTCTCTATCATTTCCTTCCCTCCTCCCCCACTTCACTTCCTGTTTTTTCTTCCTCTTTCTCCACCCCCACCCCATCTCTCCTGGCATGTCCCTTGTTGTCAGAGAACAGGAACAAAGCCTTGAGCCAGGGAGCATTGATAATTATGACTTCCTGAGGTGCCCTCTTGCTGCTGGCCCTGCTGCTGAGAGCCAGAACCAGCCCAGCCTCTAGGGGCCTGGGAGCCTGTCAGGAAGTCTTGGCTTGTAGACCCCCTCCTTCCCCAACAAGCCCCACCACCATCCCCCACCCCCATCAGAAAGAGAATCTAATAAGAGTAATTTTTCATGCCCTTATAACAATTTCAGCTTCCAAAGAACTGTCTCATACATTTAAGCTGAAACACTGGAAAAAGCAGGCAACTCTAGTGTTTTGCCCTAGAAACAAACTATAGTTCAGTTTAGATAGCAAAAAGTAGATTTAGGAGGCATGGGTTTATTTCTGGTTCTGCATTGTATCTCTTTTTGACTCTGCAGATCATCCTAGAAACCATCTTGAAAGACTGGTTTCCTACCTCTTTGGAAAAATGGAATTAACGGTATCTCACCGGGATTTTTTAAGGATAAATTAATAAGAAAGTATATCTATACAATTCTCATGGTATGCCTGACAGATATTTGCTTAATACGTGAGAGCTCCCCTCTGTTTTCTGTGGTTTGGTTTTCTGCACAAAGGAGTGGCCATTCAAATGCACAGGAGCCAGGAAGAAAACCCTGCAATAAATAACACTCATGGAAAAAGAGTCCATGTCTGTTGCTGTGTTTCTCTGAAACATGGAGAGAGAGGGAGAGAGAGAGAGACCTGGGGCCACATATGCTTCTCACTGAAGAGCAGCACTCACTCCCCACTGTGTCACTGTGTTCATGGGTCATGGCATTTTATAACAATATTTTTCTAGTGAGAAACAGGGAGAACCATCCCAATCACATGCCTGAGGTGGGCTGTTTTACTAATTTAGCTCCCAGGGGTGAAACTACAAAAACAGCAATCTGGAAAAAGTGCCACCTCCCTTTTTCAAAACTGTTCAACAAAAAATAAAATGACTTCCCATTCAAGGTCAATGACCACGTGTTGGAGAAGTCAACCTGACCATGTGGCTGCATTTAAAAAATAAGTCAAAGGCCAGAGAGTCAGAGATATGTTCCAATGTGTATTTGACTCCCAAACTGCTGAGTCCCCGAGTGAGGCTGCTTCTTCTCTGAGCCTCAACCTCCTAATTATAAAATGAAAGAATTAGACAAGATTATCTCTTAGATGTCCTTCAGGCCTGATAATCTATGATCTTGTGACTCTCTGCTCTCCTTAAAAAATATATTGTGACTAGTAGAGAATAGGAAATTGCTTCTCACAGTAACATGACTTGCATTCCCTTTTTAGCAGGGTACCACCATCTTAAGGACAGAAAAGCTACAGGACTTTAGGAGGCCACCGTCCTGATTTGGGAAGCCCAACTTCCTTTGGCCAGACAGCAGCTAAGCTGATTCATCCCATCAGCCTGGATTGGTGAAACTGAATCACAGGAGATATTTCCAGGTAAGAAACAATTGACTTTGGTTATAGCGTGTAGCACAGTGATAACTGTCATTGTACTGCAGGAAATATGTCATAGGCATGCTTATATTATGAAAGACATGAAAGAATCAAGGAAGGCGTTCAAGGCTCTGGGTTCTATAGCTGTATTCTGAATGGGATCTGTGCTATCTTGAGTCTTTGGGGGTTAAGGAATGAAAGAAGGTAGCTGAGAATTACATGCAGGGGAAGAACAGGTTCGAGCTGTAGATCTAGGTTCCTTTTTCCTTGCAGAACCATTTAGTGTTCCTTTCTGCCCAGCTAGATTTAGACAGTAGGAGGAGAGGTCCTTTGGTAGCCAATCTGAGATGGAATTTAGATCCCATGTCAGAGAACTGACTTGCATCCCACCTGCTACAATATCTTTAGAAACAAATTCAGTTCATGAAGTTTCATCCAAGAGCACTTGCAGCAGACAGGCTGCAGCTAACCACTCTCATTACCCACTTCCCTGACCGCCAATACAATGGCTCTGTCTGCTTATTGGTCTTCTCTTTCCCCTCCTCCCAATCACTTATGGATCCTTTCCTTCTTATGTGCGAGGAATGTGGCCATATATACTAGAATGTCTTCACTGGAACTGCACCTGATTTAGGCTGACATCCCTCCCAGATGACTAAAGTTGGGTCAAGGGTTCAGCTGCCTGGACTGTGGTATATTAACACATCTCCCTTAAGCAGGCCCAGCGTAAGGACTCGCGGTTAGGAATCATCAAAAAAAAAAAAAAAAAAAAAAAAAGCCAACACACTAAGATGGCCACACATCTTCACTCTTGCACTAGTTTTTGGTGTTATCTTCTGCTATCCTCTGTCTTGAAACTCTTCTTTTTCAGCTAGATACCTTGACTTTTCTTGAAAACTAGAAGCAAAAGCATTTCATAAAGCTAAGCATAGGACAGAAGGTAAGACCAGGTGATATCTAAAGCTCGTTTTGCATTCCCAGGATTGTCTTAACCCAGACTTGTTTCTTATGCCAGACTCTTATTCTTGGGGAACATGTTTATCTCATGCCTGCTTCCTTTCTTCCTCTTGTAGTTTCTTTCTCTAGAGTAGTTTCTGAGCTATAGCATAATTCAGAGGAAGGAGAAAAGCTTTGCAACTTAGACACACCTGACTTCAGATCTCAGCTGTGCTATGTGTTGGCTCAGTGATTTTGCTTAAATCACCATTTTAAATCCCCAAGCTGCTGTTTCCCCACCTGTAAGGTAGGGATAGTACACTCCATGTTATAAGCTGGCGTTGAGGATTAAGTGAGATCATGCATGAGCATGGTTTCTTGCTTATAGGAGACCTCAGCAAATACCAGCTCCTTTCCCTACCCACCCTTTTTAAGAGCTACTTAAATATAGCTTTGATCCCATATCTGGATTTCATTTGAGCCTTGTGCCTAAAATCTAGGACAGGCCTTGTCCACAAATACTGTTAAGTCTCAACAATTTAAAAAGGAGAGAAACTGTTAACAGCCTTTTTTATTTCAGAGTTCTTCATCCATAGAAGCCTTTTCTCACCTGGACTTTAGCCAGATTGCCTCTCCAACCTGGCCGTTGGAAGGTTTTCTCTGCCATACCCAAAGTTAGAACCACTACTTTCCTACCCCTTTGTCCCATGAGGTATTAGCTGAAAACTAACTCCCTCCTGGTGGCTTTTTCCCTTCAGACTAGCTTACATCCAAGACCAAGAGTAAGGGTCAATTGATTTGGGGCAGGTGTCCTGGCCTGGCACTCAGCAAGACAGTCAGGGTCCAAGCATATGCTCATTCAGGGCTTTCTTCCTTGCCTGTTACCTTTTCTAAGGCAGTCATTCATCCCGTCATTCATTCAGTCAATAGATGTTCATGGAACATGAACCATGCAGTGGGTGGCTCGTGCTGATCTTGATGCTAGGGATACAGGACAGAACAAAACCAAGTTCTTGTTCTCAAGGAGCTTGCATTTAAGTAGAGTCAAGGGATCATCAACAAGTAACACACATGCATGTATTACATCAGGCAGTATTAGGTGCTATGAAAAAAGTAAAGCAGAAAAAAATAAAGCTAAGTCAGAGAGCTAGAGAGTTGAGGGAAATGGGCATTAGTGTTTTATATACAGTGCCAGGGAACACCTCTGGATAAGGCATTATTTGGGCAGGATCTGGAGAAAGTGAGGGAGCAAGGCTAGAAAGAAGAGCCAAAACTAAAGCTCTGAGCAGGGAATGTGCTTGGGCTTTACCCAACCTTGAGTGACCAGTAAGATTGGAGCAGAAGGAATGAGGAGCCTGTGGAATGAAGCGAGGGCATAAAGGACTTGGGCGTTTATGTTCTGACTGGCTTTTCTGGAGATTCTTCTACCCCTCCTTTCTCTTCCCCAGAGCTCTTACCCAATGTTGTGTTAGTCATTCATTCGAAAATCTTTACTGGGCCCTAGCTACTGAGACTGCAGATTAATGAGTCTCGGTCCCTTTCTTAGGACTCCATGGCCTGGTGCTATCAAGGCTTCTTGAGGAAGTTGCATCGATAAAGTAAGTTGAAGTAAACAGTTGTCTTAATTTGATCATCATAGAGCCAATTTGTTAGAGTAGGAATTTTCCACTGGAACCTCCCACAGGTCACTTTTACCTGTTCTCTTGGAATTTACTTACATGGTAGACAATTGGTCTATCTAGACAATTGGTCTAGCTTTACAGAGACCTGAGTCTGCTTCTTGCCTTCAGGGTAGAAGGAGGATCATTCATTCAGCAGATATATGAGTGCCTCTTCTATGTGAATGCTGCACCAGGCACTGGGGATAAATGAGGACTAGGTCAGCCCCTGAGGTTGAGTTGCTTCTGGTTTTACGAGGAGACACACTAATGGCTAGACAACACACTTTCATCAGTGTTGCAGTAGGAATGGGTGTTTGGGGAGACCAGAGAAGGAGTCCCCTGACCCAGACAGAGGGGTGCAACCACGGAAGCTACCTAGGAGTAGGTTGTCTGCACTCAGTCCTGGAGATGAGATATAGCCAGGCAGGTATCAAGCAAAGAGGTCAAGATGCTTCAGGGAAGGGTGTTAGGAATTTCCAGGCCGGGAGATGGAGACACATAGGCAAGAGCTGTGCCTTGGGGAACACTGTGCACCTTCACCTCCTTCCTGAGACTGTGGAATTTGGAGAGGTGAGTCTGAGAGACCAAGGGACTCACTTAGGGAGGGAAGCGAGGGTATGAATGAGGGATTTTCCAGACCAAGCCAAGTGGTTTGAGTCTATTTTGAGGACAGCTCAGAGCTGCTCACAGTTTTAAGCAAAAATGGATGAGTCGATAAGATTGGAGTTTTAAGAGGCAAAGAGCCTAATTTTATTTGAAACCCCAGTTCCTTAAAATGCTTATTTTATACCTCTTTCATATAAGATTATATTTTCCTTGGCTGTAAAATAAGTTCACACAGATCAACTGAATGAGATGGCCACGGGTTGTAGATGCAGACAATGACCCTTCCCACCATTGGTGCTGTAATGAATGTTAAACATCATCATTTCATGCCAAGTCTTAGTACACAAATAGCTGTGAAATGGTTAGAACGTAAGTTTTGTTTCTCATAGAATTGGCTGGCAAAAACTTAACTATTCTAGTAGAAATGATGGGATTTAGGTCTTGTTACATTTTCTTCCCATCAGAAAATGAATGAGTAATATCCGTTCCTTAACCGTCTCTCCACTGAATACTAAAATCAGAGTGTTCTTTTAGAAATTACACACTCATTAAACAGGTAATATCTGAGTATCTACCAAGGGCCACACCCCGTGTTGGGCCGTGAACATCAGGACAAATGAGACATGGTCAGCACCTCAAGGAGTTTCTAATCACGTGACAAAGACAAAGGCAGCCAACAGTCAGAGGAGCACATGGCAGATAAGAACCCAGACATGAACAAAGCGATGTGGATGCAGAGGATGGAATGTGTTCTCTGCCCAGGACAGTCAGAGAAGGCTCCAAAAGGAGCCGTATGATTTGGGCATTGAAGGATGAGTAGGAGTTGGGAGCTGAAAGAGAGATACTCAGGTACAGAACTGCACTCTATAAATAAGGGCCAACATTGATTTCTCTGTCATGGGTGAGGAGGAAATAGCCAGCCTGCTCCTCATGCTCAGATAATGCCTCAACTCTGCTTTTCAAAAATCCATTAGTAGCCACCTCCTCATCCTCCCACTTTGTTCCCAACAGTGACTAAAAAGAACCAAATTGACTAATTTGAATTGATCTTTTCTCTGACCCTATGGAGGTGTTAGTGAGCAGAATAGGGTAAGAGGACCAAGAAAAGAAATAGAAAGAAGAGGAGGAGGAATTCGTCTTCATCATCCAGAAACACTGATTTAACAGCATGGATTGCACCATAGCTCTCTGGTGGTAAAATGCAGCTTTGCAGAGACCCGAGTCTGCTTCTTCTAAGTGAAAACTGTATTTCCCCTGCTACTTTCTTTTTGGAACTCTTGGGGTGGAATACGTATATGTGTGTGTGTATATATATATATACACACATACATACACACACAGAGGGTTTTATGTACATGTGTATGTACATATGCATGTACGTGTGTGTATATATGTGTGTATGTATATATGTGTACATTATGTAGAATTTATTCTAGAACCTAGCTCAGAGCATGGTGCAGTTGACTTCCCATCACCCCTGCTGGCTGGAAGATGAATGGATGCGCTAGACTTAATCTTTCACCTGCACACTTCCCCGGATGTGCCAAGATCTCTGCACTTCATGGTATTGGATGTTCACAAGCTCCAGGAGGTAGCCTGGGACCAAGTACAGAAGATGAGACTGAAACTCAGGGAGGAAATGGCTTGACCAAAGCCCACAGCTATGAGGACATCAGGATCAAAACTTTTGTCTAATTGTCCCCTCTTGCACTGTTCATGCTGTGTATCATCCTCTCCATAAGCAGATGGGGCTTCAGGCAGACCAAGGAGGAAACTATGAAACTAAGCATTGTGTTTGGACTTGAGTCTCACTTAGACTCCAAAATGCAGGACTGGGCAAGCAGTGAGGTCAGAGCAGCATATGTCTAGAAGCCCTCTGAAAGCTACATCTTTCCCTTCGGTGTCCGCTCACATGCTTCCAGGAATGGGGAACTCACCACCTTACAAGGAAGCTGGTTCTAGTTCTAGAGACTGGGCAGTTATCCCTCCTTACAGAATCATCTCTAAATCTTAACAGCGAGGGGCTTTGGGGTAAGTGCTTTGCTCTGATGGAATCTTTTGGAGACAAGGGCAGCTCTATGACATGCCCTTTACCAAACTGCATTTAGAACCACTTGCCCCCCTTACAGCCAGGGCTGTCTGGTTTCTTGTTCTTAGGGGCCCTATTTGTTCTTCCTAATGGACTGGGCTGGAGGCAAGACCTATGACCTGGGTTTCTTCTCTTCTTCCTCTAAGGAGAAGTAGACCTCAACACGTGTTTTCTCTGACCCCATTCTCTCCAAAACCCTGGCTGCAGCCAGGGGGAGTGAGCATTCCTTTTACATCAAGTGAAGTTCAAAAGGATAGTTTAAAAGGAGAAAGAGAAGATGCTGGGAAAAGGGAGTGAGGGGAGAAAGGGGCAGTGTTCTTTTCAGAGGCAGCATCCTCCTGCCCCTGCTCCTGCACTGAGCCAGGTTCGAGCACACTCTCATCCTGGCCTGGGCTCTGTAGTCCTCCATGTCCTCAGAATCCACACCAAAGGCCACCTCCCCAAAGAAGCCTGACTTGATAGCCCAGCTGAAAAGAGTTCCTTTCTCCTTCAAAACCCCACAGTGCTGCCTCTCTGTCACACTTTCTTGATACAACAGGGATACAGATTTAAAAATAAACAAAAAGGGAGAGCGGAAGAAAAACAAAAAGCAAAAAGTGTCCATGCTATCTGGGGTTAACATGGATTCTAGTCCAAACTGCCACTGACTCACCAATTAACCTTGGTCAGCCCTCCTCCCTTCGTCATAACTATGAGGGAATTGGGCTTGATCATGCAGCTTCTTCCATCTCTGAACTTGTCTTTAAGACACCCAACTCCCAAAAAAGTCCTTGAGTCCTGTTGAATCCCACGTGGCCTGGCGGGACCCTGATGTGGGGTTTGCACTGAAACCACCACCAACAGGAAGCCCCGCTGGAGGGAGATAAATTACCCCTCACCTCTTCATGGCAGGCAAGGCCTCTGTCAGCCCTCAACAGACAACAGCTGATCTGGCTCACAAAGTGAAGTGGGGCTAGCTTGTACCCCACCCTCCCGGCTGCAGGCCTGAATGAGGCAGCTACCAGCCCTATGCTGAGAGCTCTGGCATAGCGACAATGTTCAGTTCCTTGGTTTCAGTTCTCTCTCCTTCTTCCAATCCTGTCTTTGTTCCTTCTTTGGGTTGGAATCCAGGAGAACCAGCTTGGCAGAGGGTTTTAGCCTAGGCCTGATGGCAAACCTGCCTTTCTCTGTTTGGAGCTATAAGCTGGCAGCACACTGGCCCCAGGATGGACACTGCACTGACCCAGAAGTAGGTAGAGTCTGGGGGTTGGAACCAGGTGCACACTAGCAGAGGAGTTATGAAGAATTGTGACTGCTGAAACCAACTTGGCCAGTGTTTCCTCTAAGATCCCCACTTGGTCATCAGTGCCCCTCTTAGGACCTTCTTTCTCGTACCTCAGTTCTTTCCTGTCTCCAGACCTGAAGGCTTTACTATGCTGCACATCAAGGAAGAGGGGAATGGCCATCTATCAATTGTCTTCAGTTGCTATAACGTGTAATACAAGGAGCCTAGAAACTTGATGACATTTGCAGAGGCACATGTACCTAGTCTCAGGACCCCCATATAACAAATATTGTACATGTTAGTGGGCTTCAGGTAAGATTTGCTTTAATTGTGGTCTTGATATAATCCTTTGTAGTGCTGCGGTTAAGAGTCCAGGCTCTGGAGCTAGACTGCCTAGATTGGAATCCTCTTCAGCCCCCTACCGGCTGATGCTCTTGGGCAAGTTATCAAACCTCTTCATAGGACAATTTCCTCATCTCTAAAATGAGAAGACTAATAGCACCAACCTTGTAAGGGTTCTGTGATCTCTACATGAGTTAATACAGGTAAGCATTTAGAAAGGTGCCTGGAGCATTGTAAGGACTCTGTGATTATGACCGATTTTTATTTTGACTTAAAGCCTCAGTTGAATTTTCTATTAGAAGCAAGCGTCTGCAGTACAAGGTAGGTTCAAACACTTGCTGACCATTTGTGAAGCATCTCCTGGATGATTGAGTTGCAAAGCCCAGGCCAGCATCCTGACAGTTATCAGGATGAACACCCAGCAGACATCCCTAGTGTGTGACACTATCTGTGCCCTTCAGACAACCAACGAAAGGCCTTCGGAGACCAGAGGCAGGACGGTCCTCTGAGCGAGGAGTCCTCTCAGAGGGAGTGAGAGGCCCAGAGTCAGTGTGGAAGCAGGAGCCCGGGGGAGCCAGGGAAGGCTGGAGAGTTGACAAAGGGTGACGTAGGAAAGGATGCCATTGTGAATGGGACAGTGGGAAACCAGCCAAAGGGAGAGGAATTGTTCAACAAAGAGTTTTTGGTGCTAGTGTGAGCAGTAAGTTCTGCTTGAAGCCTTTTCAGTGCAAATTCCTGCAGGCCCCAGGAGCAGATCCCTCCACTTTGCCCAGCCCTGGAGTCAGGAGGAGGGGGATGTAGAATGTTCAAGTGGCGGGTTCCCACCATGAAGGATGGAGCAGGCCACCACTCTACGGCTGAGTGAGCACAGGCCTCCTCTGTGTGCAGCCTGAGCCAGGCTGGCCTCGTCCCCTTGAGGGACCTGACAAAGACTGGCTTGTTCTCCCCTGACATCAGGCCTCGCCCTCAGGATTGCTCTGTCCTTCTGGGGCAAGATCTCACACAGTAACAATCGAGTGAAACGGAAGCGAAGAATTGAGTGAAGATGGTCCCAGGCGTCACCATGCCAACCCTGGGCCTGCGGAGGGCGCCTGCCCTGTGTCCTGTCTGCACTTCCCAGTTTGCACCAGGGACATCCCAGTGGTAGAGCTGCTGGTCTCGGTTCAGAAAGACCAGCTGTCTAGTCACTGAGCCACCAAATGTTACAGTAACATTCAGTAATAGCGGCAATAAGTAGGCTGACTGTTCTCTGCTTTTGCATTGCATTTAGCGAGGTAGATTTTCTATTGTAACAGAGATTTCTGTGGAGAGTTGAACCTTGGAAATTTCATAAGGCTTATTTTTGGAGGGATCTGAGGGATCATTGGGTCTATCTCTGTGCGATCCCATTTGCAGGTGAAGAAGCAGGCTGCGAGAGTGGAGGTAGTGTTGGTTGTGGAAAGAGTGAAGACTTCATAGCCATCTAGTCCAGCTCAAGGACTGCAATATTGTATGTAAAGCACTTAGTACAAAGCCCAGCCTGCAGTGGGGGCTCAGTAACTCCTATCCCTGGTTACAATGTAAACTTTCATTTGGGCCAAGTGGGACAAATAAAGGGTCCCATTTGTAAAACCAAATGCATACTAAACCGGTAGGAGAGGAACTCCCGATTTAGGGACCAATCCTAAAACAACCACTGGGTACTTGGGGATGCAGAAACAAAGGGTATATGACACTGGGACTTCAGATCTTTAGTCAAGTGCAGTGGTTCTCAAACTCGAGGCCACTGAGGACTCGATTAAAACGTAGACTTGCGTTCAGCAGTTCTGAGGTGGGGCTTGAGAGACTGCATTTGTAACAAGCTCCCAGGTGGGTGCCAGTCTCCAGACCATGCTGAGAGCAGTAAGAGCCTAGAACACTCAAAGAAAAAAAAATAATCCCTTTTGTATTTCATGGTTAGAAACAATTTGTGCAGAATTCATTGCCAGAGCTCCTTTATGGACAAGAACTACTGGCTCCTGTGTGGAGCCAGATTCAGTCCATCTAATGGAGTCACACAGAAGGGAACGGTCTTCATGAGTTCCAGAATCTTGCTGTGCCGCAGTTTCCTTATCTAAAAACACTACTCTGCAGAGAGATTTTAAAGATGAGTAAGAGCCAGCAAAGAGCTTGGCATCTAGTAGGCATTCAAGAAAAGGCAGCCGTGGAGAGGGATGTGGCACCTTGCCAAGGCCATACAGCTGCTACGTGGCAGGTGACTGGTGTGACCACACTCCCTGCTCAGTGTATTTTCCATCCTCCACTGAGCACCAGAGGACCTGAGGTTATTTTGTGTAGTTGAGCTGGGTTGTCAGATGATATGAGCTGGGGAGCAACTCAGACCTCATGTTGGAATCACAATTTGCTGTCTTCAAGTGGAATGAAGAAATAGCCCAAAGAGTGCTTGATCTGTCTGGGAGGCTTGCAAGCTCTCCAGAGGGTGAAAGGCAAAGTGTTCAAATGTAGAGGGCTCTGTGGCCACAGACTGCAGCCTGGGAACCCCGACGACAGGGGAAAGTTTAAATCAGGATAGAGCATGGCTGAGTCATCAGGAGCCAGGCTGGGCTTACACAGAAATTCGGAGACAAACTTTGTGCATTTGTTTGTTTGGTTTAATTGTGGTCTTGGCTTATCAATCTAAACAGGGAAGTTCCACAAGGACTTTACTGTCTTCTCTTTTGGATTGCAGATTTCCTGCAGGGACATCCTCCATGGGAGCAACTTGTACCTTTGTCCATCTCCCGTCTTTCCAGAAGAGCAGGCTCAGGGGTACAGATCATGAATTGAGGGTCTTCAACTATGTGCATGTCCATTTCCAGAGTATTTTCCAGACCTAAAATACAATTTTAAGTGGGGGTTTTATTTAAATGAGTTATAGAAACTCATCCTGATAAGCTCGTGGTAGGATTCCAACCTTTCTTTTTATCCTTAACTTGAGTGAAGTTGATTCAGCCACAACACAGATGTTTTCCTCAGTGGAAAACGTGACTTAAGAAATTAGTTGAAGGGGCTGGAGAGGATAATTACTAAGCCAAATGGCTAAGTCTATTCATGTTTCCTTCTCAAATGTCATAGCCCCATTTTCTGGCAAAGGGTCAAAACAGATGCTTTTGAAATGATCTTGAAGCGGGAATTGAGTTACTATATTAGTAAGTATTGGCTACTACAACTGTGAGTTTAAACACTTTTTACAAATGAGGGGAATCACGTTTAGAAAATATTCAGGATGTTGAACTTGATACCTCTGCTTTGTCCTTTTTTCACAAATTTCTACATTTGTGTTAAGTACCTACCTGACCAGGTCTGGCATTTTTAATGTGAGATGATAATGCCCCTTAGTGGATAAAGTACTTAACTGCAAGCTCTTGCATTTGCCCAAAGAAAAGCTCTCCAATTTAGTGGAAATATACAATATAGTAACTCTTCAAACTAACCTACTGGAGGGTAATGGTGAGAATTAAATGAGAGCATTTGCGTGTAGCACTTAACGTAGTATCGAGTGCAGGGCTGACACTCAGCAGATGGCTGCTGTTAGTGTAGTTATCGGATCGTGAGAATTGGACTTAGATGAAGGCCTTTTGAAAGCAGGGGAATGAGTCTCCTTGGGATTTCAGTGTCAGAGTCCTCTGTGTCTGCTCTGCTATGCATTAGGAAAAGGTACTGAAGAGAATCATGTCCTCTCCTGGGACAGCACTACCTGCTGGCTCTCCTGCTCAGGGGTGGAGGCAGTAAATACCTGAAAATGCACTCCTGAAAATGCATGGAAGTCTCCCAGCCTTCAGTGTTCTTCGAAATTCCTTCAGCTGGAATTTTGACTTAAAGGAGTGTATTAGTTCATTCTCATGCTGCTTATAAAGACATACCCAAGAGTGGGTAATTTATAAGGGAAAGAGGTTTAATTGACTCACAGTTCCACATGGCTGGGGAGGCCTCACAATCAAGGAGGAAGGTGAATGAGGAGCAAAGTCATGTCTTACATGGCAGCAAGCAAGAAAGCTTGTGCAGGGGAACTCCCATTTATAAAACCATCAGATCTCATGAGACATATGCACTACCATGAGAACAGTATGGGGGAACTGCCACCATGATTCAGTTACCTCCCATACACCTCCCTCCCACGACATGTTGGGATTATGGGACCTACAATTCCAGATGAGATTTTGGGTGGGGACACCATCAAGCCATATCAAGGAGCATCCATAAAATGAGCATACACCTCCGCTTGGTGGGGAGACATGGCTATTTTGCAACGTCTGTCCTTGAAGTTAGACTTCTCACACAGCTCAGCCTCCTGCAGCTGATTGGCTGCTTCAGAGGCCAGAGCAGAGATGGTTCTGCAGGCTTCTCATCGTGAAAGTAAGTCTCTGGCCATCGCATCCTAGCAGTGGGAGGCAGGCTCTTCTCAAATCCTGCTGTCTTTTTTAGAAGTTAATTTGTGCATCATTGAGGACATATTTCACTTTTCTGTCAACTCAAATTGCCTTTCTTTTAACTTGCAAGCGTAGCATGAGATCTTTAGCTATATCTTTATTAAACTGAGTGTCACCATGGTGGAACAATTTTTATTCCTCCCCTCCCTTCATCCCACCCTCTTTTTTCCTCCTTTTCTCTTTCTTCCTTGTTTCCTTCCTTCCTTCTTCCTATCCTCTCACCCTTTCCCCTACCACCCATCCACATGCCCTCCCTTCCTTCCCTCTTTCTCTCTTTCTAAGTAGTTACCTGGAAGGACCTCAGGCTGGAGGCAGTTGAATTCTGATTATGGCCTTCAGACCATCTTTCTTCACTCATTCTTTCATGTATTCAGCCACACACGTTTCCTGGGTGGCTTGCTGTGGATTCAATCACAAGTAAGTTCCAGTTCCCATCCAAGGGGTCTTCACATCCTAGGAGGAAAGACAGGCAGGCAAGCGGGAGTGACCAGGAATGTGGAAATGTGGTGGAAGAGAGGATACAGGGGGCTGTGGCACAAGGTGCAGAGGGCAAGGAGTCCCCCCTGCAGGACTGGGACAGGCATCGTGGCCTGGCAGGAAACTACTTTCAGAGCAGACTTAAGAGCCACACAGGAAAACGGGTCCCACTGCTTCAGCATAGCTAGAAGACTGGAAGCCGTCAGTAGCTTGGCTTTCACAGATCTTAAAGCCATCCCTGTCACAGTTGCCACTCCAGAGACCCCTCATGTCCAACCGCTACCCACCCCCTAGTACATGTGATCTCAGCAGATCCCAAAGTGAAGGACACTGGGCTCCCTTCTTCACAGCTCACAGGCTTCTTGGCAGTGGGATGTTCACTCTCCTCTACCTCGAGCTATAGCCCCTATCTGCAGGAAACCCTTCCAGAATATTCTAGTCCAGTTGAGGCACCTCTTCTTTTAGACTCCTTTCCCCAAACACGTTGCCTGTACCCAGATCACAGTCCTCACTGGAGTCTTCCTCCCCATTACAGTTATCTTTGAACACAGATTCTTGTCCTTACTGGTCCTTACTGCGGGAGCTACATTTTATTTAGCTCTAGTCTCTAAAAAGAGCAATGCTTATGTATTTATTTCTTTGACTAGTCACCAGATTTTTCAAGTGATTCTCCTGCCTCAGCTTCCCAAGTAGCTGGGACTACAGGTACATGCCACCACACCCAGCTAACTTTCTGTATTTTTAGTAGAGACATGGTTTCACCATGTTGGCCAGGATGTTCTCAATCTCTTGACCTTGTGACCTGCCCGCCTCAGCCTCCCAAAGTGCTGGGATTACAGGCCTGAGCCACGGCCCTCGGCTTGATCACCAGATTTCAGCACTGTATTAAGAACTGTGCTAGGTACAGAGGATGGATTGATGATTAACACCTGTCCTTAAGGAGTTCAACAGACAGGTGTGAATATTATATTTTTGATAGAAATATATGCAAGATATACAGAGTGTATATATATGTGTGTGTGTGTGTGTATGTGTGTATATATATATATATATATATATATGGACTAAAAGAAGCAAATCCTACCTTTGGGGCAAGTGTCAAGGATGATGAGGGGTGTTGGATTGAGGGAGGATCAGCAGAACTGAATAAAATGGGAAGTGAAATGTGGGTAGTTAGATAACTAAGCAAAGCCAATACAGTTTTGCCAACTATTCAGAAATTTTGGTTATGCTTATAATTTCTAGAAACTTCACAAAAGTTTATCATGTGTTCCAACTCCATGGTGCAGTGTACATAGGCTGCCGAGGACTTGGGATTTTTAGTCTCATCGTTATCGTCTGTAACTCAACAGGACTGGGCCACTGGGCTGGATCAGGGACACTCCTCCCTGTTCCAGCATTCTAGGGTTTTATACAACGAGAATGTCAACAATTCGCAAAAATGTATTCAGGCAACCTAATGCCAAACCATGTGCTAATAAGTTAATTAGGAAGACACAATTTGCTATGAGTTTCCACAGCCCTCTTGCCCTGACCAGAGGCCACAGGCCATGTCTTAAGCCATTTTCTGTTTCCCAAAAACATCTAATTATAGCGCAGGAGTATTCAACAAAATAACATAGTGGCTTAGAGTGTGAGTTTTCGGGTATGATGGGTTGTGTTTGAATTCCAGTTCTGCTGGTGATTAACTGAGTTACCTTAGGCAAGTTATTTACTTGCTTCAGTGTTCTCATTTCTAAAAGGGAGATGATGGTAGTAGCACAGAATCTTGAGTTTGCTTTTGGCATTAAAGATGACACTATATGTATTTAGCACAATGCTTAGCACAGAATATATGCACACTCTGTGGAAGTCATCATTATTATTCATCTTACTAAGTAAGCAGTAAGTACTCAATTACATTTTTTGTTGGCTGTAAATCAGTACATATTGGCAATATGCTGTGTCTGCCAAAATTCCTCAGTACCATCTTGGGTTACATCAGTAGAGGTTTAGTGTCCAGATGGAAGCGAGATGGAGTCCTTCTGGTCAGACCATACTCAGAGGCCTGGAAACAGTTCTGGATACTACATGGTAGTAAATTCTCTGACCAGTGAGAATGTGTGAATAAGATATCAGGATGATGTGAGAACCTCTTTTCCCCAGTGAGATGGAGGAAGAAGCTTATGGTTTGTTTCAGGAGGAGAAGCGACAGGGGAGTCATGGACGATGTCTTTATTTATTCCACTCATATGTATGGCATTCCTTCTATGTGTCAGGCCCTATTCTAGGAGTTGAGGGTACATAAATAAATTAAGATATATACTAAAAAGAAAAGCAGAGTTACTGGGGAGTGGGGGTAAAGTAGTATTTTGGACAGAACAGTTAGGTTGAACTCCACTGAAAAATAAATCCCGAATGAAGATATAAAGAAAATCTCTGCAGACTGTGGAAAAGCGTTCCAGGCAGAAGGACTAGCAAGTACAAGGGTCCTGTGGTAGAAACATGTGGTCTCCAGTTAGAAGCTGAGGTCTGAGGAGGGGTGAGATGACATGCCCAGGGTCTTGTAGTGAATCCATGTTACAACTGAGATGTTGATATTTAAAGTCAGGCTTTTCAGACAGCAAAGCTCATGCCTATTGCACTGTACTCTTTAGACAGGGGAGGGAGAGAAGAGCCTGGGGCCCCAGGGTTTCCCCTTGTGTGCTTTATCCTCTGTATTCCTGGTCTGCAGTTCCAGAGATGACCAGCAGAGGGTACCGTGCACCCGGTTTCCACAGCCACTGCCTGAAGCCATGTTGAATGAGCAAATGTCTGCAGCCGCCTCTGTGAGATCTAAATGTCTCCTTGGCAGGAAATCCGCGAGGAGCACGGCGGGGTTGTGCAAACAGCCTTACAATGTCCGCTTGTGTGTGTGCACTCGCCTTCGCCTGCATCGCCCACAATGCTCTGTGTTTTTTTTGGATAATGGGGCTCTGTGGACCCATGTGCCTTGTCATGCAAAGGGAGTGACCTGCGTTTGTCATAAATGGGCTCTTGTATGATTAATAGCCATGTGAATGATCCCGTCGCAGCAGCAGTTCAGCACCCAGCTTCACCTCTTCACTGACGTGGTGGTCTGAGTAGGCCTTCTTCTCCAGCTCCAAAGCAACAGTGCAGGATTTATTGCTAAAAGGGCAATGACTTGTTTGCACTGTGGTTGCAATTTTTAAAATGCAAGGCAGGGGGCGCAGATACTTATTTGTTGTCAGGACCTACTGCATGCCAGATGCTACACTAAGAACTTCTACCTGCATTATCTCACTTACTTAGTAACAATACTAAAAAGGAAATATTTTGATTCGCATTTTACTAACAAGGGAAACTCAGATTCAAAAGAGTCCAATGACTCTCCCAACGTCTCCAAAGCTCATGCTGTTTCCATGAAATGATTCCCTTTCCTTTTTAGAGTAGCTTAGCCCATGGTCCACACACTGCAAAACGCCGTCCTCATTCCACTTGGCCATCTATAAACTGAAATTTGCGATCTTAAAATAGATGAGGGATTCCCTCGTTTCTGGGCTTCCGTGTATTTATTTTACCTCCTGAAAATGTATCAGTCTGCATGTTTGCATTTTTCTGAGAAAGCCAGTTTTCTTTAGACTTTCAAAGTAGTCTGTGGTCCTAAAACAAAGGGGCCAATCACCCAAAAGTGTTTATATTTGGGGAAATGCTTATTTTTCTCTGACCTGTTTCTCTCACCAATGACTGTTTTCTCTGCTCAGTCTGTGTGGTTGACATCTTTGTTGTTGTTGCTGGATAGTGATTACTTATCCAGCCCTTTCCTCCGTTCAGTGGCCATAAATGAATAATGTGATGTGTGGGACCCTGCTTGATGGTTGGGCAGGGAGGAGTGAGGAGGAGTGGTTGCAATGGCTAAAACACCGACAGCCACTCAGAGATAGCCCCTGCAAGAATCCACAACAGCAAAGGTGCTTACTTATACCTGAGATTTGGGGAGGAGGTTACTGGGAGAAACTATAGGCCGTCTTTAGGTGTTCAAGGCAAAAGGAACAGCATGAGCAAAAAAACAGAGTCAAGGACCGGGCTCTGGCTCACACTTGTAATCCCAGCACTTTGGGAGGCCTAGGCAGGTGGATTACTTGAGGCTAAGAGTTCAAGACCTGCCTGAACAAGATGGTGAAACCCTGTCTCTACCAAAAATACGAAAATTAGCCAGGTGTGGTGGCATGCACCTGTAATCCCAGCTGCTTGGAAGGCTAAGGCAGGAGAATGCTTGAACCCAGGAGGCGGAGGTTGCAGTGAGCCGAGATAGTGCCATTGCAGTCTCTCCTGGATGACAGAGCAGACTCCATCTCAAAAAAAAAAAAAGAAGCAAGGAGGCAGGAGCCCTTCCACTGTCATATTCTGGTGTGGCTTATGTACAGAGTGATCAGAGGAGCTTCAGCAGAGGGCCAGAATCTTGAAAGAGAGCTCTAAGCCAGGTTTATAGCCTTGCATACCAAGTAAAAAATTTACCCACCTTTATTTGACAGCCAGCTTAGCAAGCGTTTATGCTAACCATGGCTAACTTCGTCGACCCGGCTAACTGTTCTATTTGATCCCTGGATTCTGTCTCAGGAAGTAGCACCCCCCAACCGCCCCTCCCTGCCTAACAGGCCTACCTCCCACCACTCTAGAGACTCTCACCTCATCTAGCTTTCCTGTCCCAGGCTTAGGTTGACCGTCTGCACAGCTTGCTCGGATACCAAGCCAGGGCTTTTATTTTAATGTGTTAGTTTTGTTTGCAATGTTGAGTACGTTGAAACAAGGGCAATTGCTCCTTTCAGAAGCTGGAAACAAAGGCAGAGCCGCACCTGTCTCTGAGATTTCAAGTGAGGTTTTGACACTCTGGACATTCTTGATGCTTGAGATTTCACAGAGCATGCTAATCTTTCTTGGCCTCAAATTCTTCAGGTTTTTTGTATGTGATGGCTTTTATTGGATTGTTTTTTTGTTTCAGTACCAAAATAATTTGTTATATCCCCCTGCACTTTTCAAAATAAATTTGACCTAGGAGCAAATTTCCTTTGCTCCTTTGCTTTGACATGTCAAATCCAAAGCCTCCTTTGGTACCCAGATGAGCTCCAGCTTAAGAAAACTCAACATCTAAAAACCTTCTTAGATGTCAAGTCATCCCATGGTCCTGGGGCCATTGAATTCTGCAAGGCCTTTTGCTTGCCAGAAGGACCGTTTTCATCAGGACTCACCTCCTTGTCCCTTGACATGATAGGTTATATTTTATCACCTGCCAGAGAACTATGGATGATGCAGTTGCCCGTGGAATGAAAGCTGAGCAGGGAAAAGAAGAAGGCCTCTTTTTCATTTTGTTTTGTTTTTTAGTTATATTGTAAGACAACAGAAATGGAAGAGATTTAATTCCCCAGAATTCATTGTATATGTTACATTCTGTGTAGTATGTTCAGAGACTGGTGAATGATCCCAGCGGTCTCTCAAGTATCCAATATAAGAGTGGGGAGAGGAAAGAGAGAGACTAGAGAGAGAGAGAGGGGATGAGGACACCAAAGAGAAGGGCATAGGGAAGAGGAATGGAGCTAAGGAAGACGTGGAGGAGAGTGGATCAAGGGGTACAGCAGGCACAGAAATCTCAGTTGGTGCCCAGGGCTCTGGTCATGTCATTGGAAGGATATTAATGCCTTTTGTTGGATGAGGGAGGAGGAGGAGATTTTGGAAAGGGTGGAAAGTGAAGTTTCTATGGCCTTCCCTGAATGGCTATGCTTGTGGGACATTCACTTGGATTGATGGGCCTGGAGCTGGGAACAGAAGTCCACTATAGAGCCAGAGGTTGAGAGTCATCCACCTATGGGTGGAAATTTGAGTCAGAAGTGTCTCACCAGGGAGTATGAGAAAAGGCTGAAGAAAGAACATGGAGACCAAGACTTAAAGGCCAGATGGAGAAAGTAGAAACTTGAGGAGGAACTTCCAGAGAGATGAGAGATGAGGAAGGGGATGGGTCCCAAGCATCTCAGCAAGGAGGAGTTGATCAGCGGTGCCCATGACAAGCCTTCACCTGCAGCTCTGCTCTCAGAGGGTTAGAGGGTCTTGGCTGTTGTTTATTTAAATACTTGAGAATGAATTCTGGAGAAAGGAGGTTCGTAATCCAGAGAACTGACAGCCTGTTTAAGTGAATTCACTGTCAGAACAGCCCAAATTTGAGGTGACTTCTAGGTGTTCCCTTTTACTTTCTAGACTGGAGTTGCAGCCAACCAAGAGAGGAAACGCAACTTGCTCAACATGACACTAAGTGAATGGTGTCTCCAAGATGAGCGCTTGGGTCTCTGGGGCCCCTTGCCCTGCACGGTGTCCCTTTCCCTTTGAAATTAGGCAGAACAGGCCTGGGTGGGCTGAGAGTATCTGCCTGCCTAGGTAAGAAGCAGATGTCTCAAGGAGTTTCCTCATAAGCATGTTCTTGATTTCCCAAGAGAAAGGGGACAGATTCACTAGTGACTTCCCAGTGGTGGCCTGGGCCAGAGCTGAGCCCAGTTTAATTGCTCCCATGTCAGTAATGTTTGAAATTGGGGGACACATTGACTTTCATTCCCTAAAAAAGAATCTGATTTTGCCCTCATTTCTTAGGTAGTTTTTGCTGCTGTACTATTGATGTTTATGGAAAAATTAGCTATAATGAGGTAATAGTCTATTTTAGAAAACTGAACTCAGATATTGAAAGAGCTATTTTAAACCTACACTTAATTGTTCAATTCCATAATGGTTTCATGGTATTTTTTTTAGAATTCCCACGAATTGCCTTACAACTGGACTCTAGCAGCTTGTATTCCATGGGGAATGCCAAGCCCTTTTGAGGGACACCATAGTATTAATGATCGATGAGAATATTCAAGGCATTTTCTCATTTGAGTGCCATTACTTGTAGTGTTAAAACATTTTGAAAACACATTTTAGCCATTAACTCATTTTTATTGTCAGATGAAAGTGCTTAATAGACTCACTCCACTTCAGTTTTCTTCCTTCATCTTGGAATGAAATCATCTGTTGGATTCTTGGCAATACATTCGGCAATGGAATGGAAAACCTCATGACTTCATTGCAAAAAACGGCAGATGGAGCAGCGATGTGCAGCCCAGCCCTGCCATCTAAAATCACTAACCTGATTTAGCAAATACAGGCTCCCAGAGTGTATCAACTGAGCTACTTCATTCCACTGGTGCATATTTTTCCCCAGAAAAGCAGCTGCTTCTATCATTTAAGAAATGTACCTTTCGATGAGAAGTATTTTTTAACACCAACTATTTTGTATCTGACATATGGTAAGTTGATGATTAAATGGAAGTGGGTAGTTTGTAATTCAGAACAGTCAAGTGGTGTACATGTTGTATACAGGGTTCTGTGGTGACCAGGAGAAAGCATATCTGAGTCATCTGAATACTAGACATGTCAGGGCTGGGCCCCTTCCTCCTGGGACACCCACTGGATACCAGCCAATGGTTGGGAGAAGCCAGAAGTGCTGCTGGCTTTGCAGAGCACTGTGGGACATCTGCAAGCCTTTGACGTCACTGACAGCAGTGGCCACCTGGCTGCCCATCAGGATTTCTCTAACTCTGAACCTTGCTGATCAACATGAAAGGTAGATTGTCTTAATCGCCCTCCTAAAATCACATCCAGTCTCCAGAAACATTCCTAAATCCAAAACTGGACTGTTTTCCTCTACTCTGTTTTCTTCTACCCTGCTGGGGAAATCTTGGGGCCGCATTGTAGCTAGAAGGTCAGACTTAGGCAGTAAAACGAAGCGAGGTAGCAGGTGCAGGTGAAGGCGCTGGCCCGACGACGTGAGAGACCAGGTCACGCTTGTAGCTCTGCTCCCAGTCCCGCACAAGGCAGAGCCCGGGTGCGTGTTCCTAGACTTCAGGATTTCAAAAACCAGTAACATTTCCAAATAAACCTGGCAAATTTAGGATATAATTACAACATCGTTTTCCAAGATAAATAAAAACCTTGTAACATAGAAATGTCTGAATAACTTTCTGAAAGGCTCATGACATAGGCTTTATTTTTCTAATTTTGCCTTGGAGGACTTGGGAACCACCAGTCAGAACAATCCCAAGGATTTATTTTTCAATGCTTACTACATGCCAGGCCTGTCCTTAAGTACTGGGAATACAAGGAGGTGTAAAAGCGGCCCTGCCCCAGGAGACAGGGAGATACAGGAGAAAGTGTATGTAATTATGGTTTGCTGTGATAGGCACTGTCGCATGGCACCCAAGGCATGTTAGGTAAGCAGAGAGGAGGAGCTCACTCACGAGAATGGCTTTTGGTTTTACTGATGTAGAATAGAAGGGGAGGGAGGGCTCAGGGGGTCCTTCCAAGGGTCCTGATTTTCACCCTCCCACTTGAAAGGAGGTGTAGGGGAAGCACTTGCCAAGAGCTGGTGCTTAGATGTCAGATAGAAGGGGATTCCAGTGACCCTGATCTGTCACTGGTGAAATGCAGTAAGTTTCTAAGTCTTTAAGATTCTTTCTTTATCTCTGAAATTGGGATAATAGCAGTCACTATTTCATACGGTTTTCGTAAAAATTAAAATATGATAATACATAAAGCTCCCTCCTCACTCTGGCCTGCAGATCATTAAGAATGTGAAGCAGACAGAGCAGCATGTGCAAGGGCCCTGAGGCAGTCAAGAGCAGAGCCACTCTAGGGACAGGATGTGCAGGGCAAGGCTGGAGTAGAGGGGGCAGGGTCCAGGCTTTCTGTGCCCAGTGCATGCATTTGAATGCGTTGTATCCAGCAGGCACTGGGAAGCTACAGAAGCATATTAAGCTAGGAAGTAACATCTCAGATTTGTGATTAGGAAAATGGCTCTGCCAGCAGCATGGAAATGAGTGGAAGGGAGACAAGACTCGTGTCAGGAAGATCAAGTTGGAGGCTATTTCCAGGATACTGGCAAGCTCTGCCAAGGGTATGAATCAGGAAAATCAAGTTGAGAAGGAAGGGAAGTGTGCAAATTTTTTCTGGACCACCAGCGAGGGTGTCCTTATTAGGGAGCAGAGAGCATTCTGAGGTCATCATGTCTTAGAAAATGAACTTGATGTCCCACTTACTCTTTGTACTAATGGACAGAGCGTGAGATTGAGAGCCACAACGTCTCTCTTCTAGTCCCTTCTTTGACCCTAATGTGCTGTGGATTCTTGGGCCCATCCTTTTTTTTGTAAAATGAGAGCTTTAAAAAGATGACCCCAGTTCTAATGTGGAGTGTATTCAGATTAAATTTGGGGATGTAGGGGGCCTGTATATTATGAAGTCCAGGACCCATCTGGAGGACCTTGGGAAGGACACTTACTATACCTGGTCATGGAGTTCTTATACCTGTAAAATGGGTCCAATGATAACTTTTCTCCCTTTGACACATGCTCATACTGAAGATAAATGCAGTCAGACACATCTTTGACAAATATGTGAAATTATATAAATATATGGCATTGCTATATTCATGGTCAGTCTGTAGTTTAAATGCTATGTTGCCAAAAAAATTGGATGAATCAGGACTTCCGTATTCCCAAAGTGTTGAGTTATAGGTAATTGAGTCTTTGATTTCTTAAAGTCTTTGCACCAGAGATGCTAAAGATTATAGATTCTGGAAGGTATTGGGTCATTCAAAATGATAAGAAAATCTACCCCTTCTGATAGAGGTCTTATTCTCTGTTAGAGATGAGTATTCTTGTCTTGGACTTTCAAAAAAGGTTAGAAAATAAATCCTGGTAGGGCTGCTGTGGTATTGATTTATTTTCTCACCTTCTGTTCATTATTGATAAAAAGTAGCATTGGCTTAGGAATTCTCCTTTCAAATAGTCATAACCAAAAAAAAGAAACCTCCTAGGAGCTTGTGATCTAATCATGAAGGTTGAGCATTGAAATTTTGGTATACACAGGCAGAGGTCATCATTCACACTACCCCGTTCCCTGGGCCTGCTTCCTTTGATATGTCTTATTTATAGAAAACAAATGAATTTCTCCATAAACCATAGTCACTTCTTTTTAAAATAAACCCTGCTTGATTTCATTTGGTTTTATACTCTGGGAGTGCAGCTAATGCTATCAACTTATTTTTTTCTTCTAAAAAATAATAGGGTTCCAAATAGTGAAAAACAGTGTCCGTGTATGTGAATTCTTTTCTCTTTTTTGAAACTGGAAATGTGACTAGAGAATTATTTCTTAAAGAGAGTCATGGTTTTCCACTGAGTAACCTTAAAGCCAACTCTCATAGAAGTGGCTTTGAACTGACAGCCAAGAAAGTGGTCATAGAAAATACCATGAGTACATCCAAGATTGTCACCCCTTAAAGATGAGTGCCTCCCTTGGCAAGAGCATGCAGGCGGGCTTTAGAGGCACGGCTGCCACTCCTAAAGTCACTAGAGAAACACCCTTCCTCTAGACTATTTGGGGGAAAAAATTGAAAAACCTATTTCAAAATACTAGTGCAGAAAATGAATCTTGAGGAAGAAATCTTCTGTTTTTGGAGGATTGAGGAGTCACCCAATGTGTATTCTGTGTTCCCTTCACACTCAGAATCTGTCCCCTAGCTGGAGGGCTTCTCTCAGTCAACCTAGATTCCCAGTATTCTTCGCATCTGGGTGGCAGCTTGCTTCTATGGAGCAGGCTCTTCCAGAAGACTTCACCTCACATAGTTTTCTCTTTTCCTTCATTTCCTAAAGAAACACCTCCCTTCCTGAACATGCTATTGCATAACACTAGTGTAGAGCCAGCCCCTTGGGAATCTAACGGAAGCTATGGGCTCTCTCCCCAGAAAAATGAGCATGTTCATTCAACAGTACAACACCCTACACACACCTTCAGTTGACCACACTCTCTGACGTCCCCAAGCAGGGGCCTCCTAGGGATGTGGAGCCCCAGGACTTTCTACTGTGCAGAAAAGAGCATAGACTTCCGATTCACAGATTTTCAGTGTCAAATGTGATTCTTGTGTTTTCTTGTAGTATTTGGAAAATTGTTTAGATATTTGAGCCTCCTTTTCATCCCCCCAATCAATGTGAAGATAATTATAGTTACCTGATGTTTGATGTAAGGTTTGCATGAAATAAAGTGTGTGAAGGCTTCAAGTATAGTGCCACACACACAGTGGGCACTCAATAGAATGCTGATGTTCCTATTTCTCTCATAAATCATAGAATTAATAACTATAATTACTCTGTTACTTAATATGTACTGGGGATATAAGGTTATTTTCATATTCAATTAATATCTTTGAGTACTTACAATTTATCAGGAATGTGATATGTGCTTTTAGATAGATTAAATTGTTTAATTAAACTCGTGCTGTTTCCCTAAATAGAATATGCATCACCTGAATGCTGAAGCCATGTCTTCTCTCAGTGCATACACCACCTGTAACTGCCCTGGGGATTGAGTCATTCTCTCAGAGTAATTGTTAAAGGTAGCATGTTCATTAGAGAACCAAAGGAGGAAGAAGAAACTTGCCACCCAAACTATTATCAGACTACCTTTTCATGGGATAGGCATTGCTTTTTCCTTTTATTTAGGTAGGTCGCTCTCACCAGGAGAGTCAGTGTTGCGGAAGATAAACCAGATCTCCTAGGACCAGAGCGGGCAGCCACCCCAAGTCCCCCACTTCAGATTGCTAGAAAATCTACGTGTTAACTCTTTGTTCTTTGGCATTTCATTTCTTTTCAGTAGAAGTATTTATGAACCACTTTGGTTGGGTTTTCTTTATTAGACATTTATTTTCTTTAGACTTTGTGCTATATGACATGGGGTACACATAGACACAATTGTTTGGTAAAAATTCTGGCCAGGCGCGGTGGCTCACGCCTGTAATCCAAGCACTTTGGGAGGCCAAGGCAGGTCGATCACCTGAGGTCAGGAGTTCAAGACCATCCTGGCCAACATGGTGAACCCTCATCTCTACTAAAAATACAAAAATTAGCTGGGCGTGGTGGCAGGTGCCTGTAATCCCAGCTACTCAGGAAGCTAAGGCAGGAGAATCGCTTGGACCTGGGAGGCGGAGGTTGCAGTGAGCCGAGATTGCACTACTGCACTCCAGCCTGGGCAACAGAGTGAGACTCTGTCTCAAAAAAAGAAAAAAAAAGTAAAATCTTTGATGATAATCCTAGTATTACTAAGAGAGTGACCTCACTGTTCATATTCTTAAAAGCATTTGTTTATGTTTGGGAATTTTGCATTGAAAATGGGTTTTAATTTTTGTAGAAATACCTGAAGCCTCTATCACAAACTTATATAAAAATTGTTCTTTTGAAAATTTAGCTGTCTTTTGTAAGAATTTATGTTTTTTAATCAGCTTCTATACTTAATTTTAATAATTCTTAGTTTTCCAATCTCTAATAATATATATCTTCCCCCAAGTACATTTTGAATATGAAATAAGAAAATGTATCTAAAATACAGTGTCTTGCATGTAGAAAAGTCTCTTTCAGCTATTAATGCCGCTAAGCATTTACCTGGTTATAGTTTAATGTGGAAAAGGTATACATAAAGGACCATGGATCTTAGGACACCAATATTGAAAAATAAAGAAAAATGGAAATCATATGGAATCATACCATGCTGGGGACATTAATCCATTTGTCAGATTCCCTGAATATCTTAAACTGTAAGAGGAGTTGTAATGTTGAACAATTATAGGTAATATTTGCCCAGTCCTTTATGGTATACGTGGTGCTTTCACACCCAGTTCATTTAGTCCTGATAAGAGTTCCATGCAGGAGATACTATTATCATACTGTGGTGCAAATGAGGAACCCAAGACTCACAGCTACAATGACTTGCTCTGGAGTAACAGGCAGTTAGATGGTGCCTTATATTCTTGAGGCTCTTTCAAGCACTCTTTTCTATGATGCTATTCATGTATTACTTACAGTACACACCTTTTGGGGTAAGATTTGGTGTTCAGAAAATACAAACAGGTTAAACTAGAAAAGTACAGCTTTTTTAATGAAAAACAAGGAAAAAGAGTCATGGCTAAGAGAGAGTCAAGACAAAGAGAAACCTCCTCTGGTTTCTAAGAGAAGAGGCTGTTTCACAGAAGTCATGTTTGAGAATGAGCTGAGTCAACACATCGTATTGTTACTTTGGCCTACTCTGTGCTTCAGATTCTGAAGACTGTGTCTTAATCTCTATAAGTTAGTCCCAGCTTGCAATGCATGGGAAAATAGACCCAGCCAGTGCCAGGGACCCAGGGACCCAGATGCCCAGACACCTTCACTTCAGTAGAGAAGGAGCAGAGTCCTGGAAAATCTAAGCAGGGAAGACTGGCACCTCTAAGAGTAAAAGGCCTCCCAGAGAGGACATGGATGAAAGGAGGACCACCTTCCAATGCCACTCTCCAAAGCAGGAAACATCCAAATAAAGGATATTGATTTTCAGGACCCCATCCCTTCACGAGTGCTTATCCAACTGGCATATCCTCTCCTGTCTCTTAATCTGACAGCCAAGACCTTGTATAGGTTGAGTATCCTTTATCTAAAATGCTTGGGGCCAGAAGTGTTTTGAATTTCAGATTTTTTTTTATTTTGGAATATTTGTATCATACCTCTTGGTTGAACCTTCCAGATACAAAAATCTGGAGTCCAGTGAGTATTTCCTTTGAGTGTCGTGTGAGTGCTCAAAAAGTTTTAGATTTTGGAGCATTTCAGATTTCAGGTTTTTGAAACTGGGGAATACTCAACCTGTACTCTCTGTCCTTGCTCCACCCCTACCAGACCCTCCCCACAGGAATGAATTTAGATCTGAAAACTTCCATGTGCACCAGTGTAGCTACATTATGTCACAATAGGGCTTCAACTTAGAAATGATTTCTGAACATGCCAAGGGAGTCATTGTGTGTGTGTGTGTGTGTGTGTGTGTGTGTGTACATATTTGTATATGTATGTCTAAAGTAATTCTAAACTTTACAGTATACACAACATACTATATTTAAGTGATAAACTCAGATACTCAGATTAAAGTCATCCTAGGGAGCTCAGAGTGCCCGCTGGATTGCCGTATTCCCTCTGATATAAGCTCTCACACCATAGGGAAAGGTGGTAAACTGATGTCCCTTGGGATAGACCCAACAGCAGGTCACATTAGGAGGGTATCCTTGGAATCACCAAAATAGAATGTAGAAACCAGAGTTCCCAGCCCTTCAGAGTACACCCCAACCAAGCTACTCTGCCACCCATTTGGATGTGTAACCACAGCTCTGCCCATGGGAGCCCTGAGACTCATCTCATCCTCAAATATGACTTCCTCTGTGAAACAGCTTCTCCTTTAGAAACCCAAGGAGAGATTTCTCATTGTCTTGACTCTCTGTTAGCCATGACTCTCTTTCTTTTTTATCAGTCAATCAAAGCAAAAAGCTATACTTCTCTAGTATAACCTGTTTGTATTTTCTGAACACCAAATATTGAAGGAGACATTGCTTTGCTTTGTCTATCCAAGAGCAAACGATAAGCCATCTCCAACAAATGTTCTGGATGGGATGGCTTATTATTAATCTACTTCTTGCCTCTACCTTTATGTTACTATTTCACTTTTACTCTCCTACTGCCCCTACTTCCATTGTTTATTCGCATTCTCTAATAGTGCATAATAACTAGTTATTTTATTGAAAGAGATAAAATAATAAAAAATAAGCTGTATATGAATTAATTAAGCTATTTACCGAGTACTGTGGTAATAGCAATATATATTTTGTATTCACTGACGAGCTGCTTGAAAAACTTGGAGAGTAATCTGTCATGCAGGATATGGATGAGAGGCCTTTCCAAGTGAAACTCTGGGTCCAATTAAAAATAACTGTGGTGTCTACTAGGTGACCATCTGTGTGATGATGGACCAATTCACTTTGCAGGTCCCCCTAAACCAGAAGACACTCGCATTAATTCTTATCAACCTTGGAGTGGGGCAGTAAGCATCACATCATTAGGCCATAATGAGATGAAACACTTGTTTTCTAGGTTCTATGAGACTAGACTTGTACTCTATTTCTTTTTTTTTTTTTTTTTTTTTTTTTTTTTGAGACGGAGTCTTGCTGTGTCGCCCAGGCTGGAGTGCAGTGGCGCGATCTCGGCTCACTGCAAGCTCCGCCTCCCGGGTTCACGCCATTCTCCCGCCTCAGCCTCCGAGTAGCTGGGACTACAGGCGCCCGCCACCACGCCCGGCTAGTTTTTTGTATTTTTAGTAGAGACGGGGTTTCACCATGTTAGCCAGGATGGTCTCGATCTCCTGACCTCGTGATCCACCCGCCTCGGCCTCCCAAAGTGCTGGGATTACAGGCTTGAGCCACCGCGCCCGGCGACTTGTACTCTATTTCTACACAGTGTCCACAGTCATTGTCCTAGAGGTCCCTGCTTGAGAGGTGACACATCTAGAATCCTAGGATTTTCAAGTGATTAACTTTGGTTCATGTTAGAATGATGCTCAAAAATATCTGATGATATCAGTCAATCCACTGAGATAACCTTTTGAAGAGATAGAATTCCACAGCTAATATTTGGACATACTTTTAGATGTGTTTGTTTCTATCTGTTATGAGTTTCAAAGGCTTGGCATGTCTTCTACTCAGGTACTCTGACAGTAAAATCACATACAGGACAGAATTTTAGGGGGAAGCCCAATCCATGCAAGTCTCCTTTGACACATTCATAGCACAAAACTAGGAAAATTAAGAATATTTAACTTCCATTAAAGCACTTTGTATGAAAATCAGTAGTCCTAAAAACAGTAAAATCATCTTCTTACAAGAAGTGACTCCAGGCCTAATCTGAATTAATCTGGAAACAGATTAATTAATCTGTTCATTAATCTGGAAACAGATCCTTTCCTAGAGACCCAGGAGGGGTAGTGAGTGCTGCCCAGTGGCAGGGATGGACTCTACCAGCCCAACCTTTAATTCGGCAGAACCTACCTCACACAAGGTTTTGCTCAAAAATATCTTAAAAGGAAATGTGCATAAAGGCAGGGAAGGAATGGAAGAATGACAGAAAAGACAAATAATAATTTTTGAGAAGGGAGAAATATGATGTTTGCTTTCCAGCGTGTGTGTATGTGTGTGCATGTGCGTGCATGCCCGAATATATTCCTACACCTCAAGGTGGGAGATGTCTAGGATGGGTCCAGTCCAGCCTTCTGCCCCACACATAACTCATTTTTCCGATGATGTTAAGGGCTGATATAGCATTTTTCTACGTAACTATCACCAGCGAGAGAAAACTCACTGTCTCACTAGGCAAGTTACTTAATATTCAGACAACTATATGGTTAGAATATTTTTCTCATCATTTCTCTGTTTGTCTTCTCTTTCCTAGCACAACATACAGCCTATTATAATCCATCTTTCATAGCCTAATCCTACACAAGCATTTGAAGGCTGTTAGGATAATCATGTAGATGACGATGATGATGGTAACTATCATCATCAATAGTAAAAGTACGTAATTTTTCTTGAGCACTTCCTGTAAGTGCTGTGCTAAGCATTTTATACTTTTATCTCATTAATTCTCACAACTCGATGAAATAGATCCTTTTCAAAAGTTTATTTTACAGATGAGGAAACTGGGGGTTACAGAGATGAAATCTCTTGGCCTGGATAGCAGAGGTAGTAGAAAACAGCTGGGATTAGACACCGGCCGTCTAACAAAGGATAGACTACTTAAACAGTCTGTCTTCTGGGCCGTCTAACAAAGGATAGACTACTTAAACAGTCTGTCTTCTGGGCCGTCTAACAAAGGTTAGACTACTTAAACAGTCTGTCTTCTGGTTTCATGTTAGTGATTTATATCGGGGAGTATGTCTGCAAATGTGTGTTTTCCCAGTGGAGGATTACGGAGAACAGATTCCACCACTTGCTACATATTCTCATGCACAGAGTCATCCTTTTAGTGCATTCTTCTCTCGCCACATCTTGCTTAGAGTGGTGTGTTTTTAAAAATTCCTTGTATCAACATAAATATTGTTAGAAATTATAGCCATAGAAAATTGAAGCCCAGCAGTTTCCTTGCACCAGTTAAGTAATTTTTCAGATTGATCCTTCACAAACTGAGATATCTGAGGCACAAGAGTTCACTTACAGAGAGTTAGAGGAATGTCTTCCCAAGAGCACAGTGCCCAGCATCTAATTGCTCATCCGTAAATATGTGTTGAATGAATGTGTGGATTGGTGACTTCCCTAAGAAGATAGTTTAATGTCTAGAACTGAGAGCAGTAGAAATTTTCTGTTTATTAAAAAAAACCCTACATGTTAGCTATTCTTTTTGTTAGGCTGCTGATATGTAATAGGTTTGTATTTTTCTGTTGATTTGACTCACCTTTGCAAATATCTTAGGCTGCAATTTTATGGAGAGTAACTTTTTGGGCATTATGCCTTTTCATTGTTAAGCTTCTAGAAGTATCCAATGTCATTACCATTGAAATATCAGATCACAAGATCATCTAAGTTGCCAGGGGCCACTCCTCTGAGAAATCTGGCCTCATACATGTTAAGAGGAGTTCCTGGCAGTGTAAATCTATGTTTTCTAAACTCTATTCCTCATGAGCTTTCAGGAACTTACTTTTTTGGACAGTTATTTTTAAAATGCCCCCTTTGTTGTCTTGTCCACTGATGTGATATGTTCCACATCTATCTAAAGGAAACAAAGCAAAGCCGAAACATTTGTTGTAAGGATCCAGGGGATTAGGAAAAGTGTAAGGGAGGCACTTTGGAGAATATTCCTAAACTTTGTCTCCTATAACGAAAATACCTGATTCTTTTCATAGACTATTATTTATGTTTTTTTAATATGGTGAACGAGATATGGACTGCATGTGTATTCTCAAGAGAGAGCTTGTAACACTTCTATCATTATCATACTTTGTATGACTTAGGTCACATGTCCCTAAGTTTTAGAGACCCAGCACCTCAGAGATATTTATCTGTCACCAATTCAGAAATGAGTTGCTACGTTATTGCTCAGCCCCTGGGTTGGAGATGCTTCTGGTATTCAAAGGTAGCTATGGGGGGCCCAGGGATATTCATGCAAGTCTATTTTTTTTTTATGTTGCTAATGGTATTTGGTTTTGTGTTGCCTTTCCTAGGTTTGCTGGGATGGGAAACCTGCTCAAAGTCCTTACCAGGGAAATTGAAAACTATCCACACTTTTTCCTGGATTTTGAAAGTAAGTTCCAAAAATTATAATAATGGAAACTTTTTTACATTCCTTATAGTTTGTTGATAAGGAAGTTATAGCATAAAGATTTTATATCATAGTTGAATCAAATCCAAAGTTTACTGTATTAGTCTGTTCTCATGCTGCTAATAAAGACATGCCTGAGACTGGATAATTTATAAAGGAAAGAGGTTTAATTGACTCACGATTCCACATGGCTCAGGAGGCCTCACAATCATAGTGGAAGAGCAGGGGACGTCTTACGTGGTGGCAGGCAAGAGAGAGCTTGTGTAGGAGAACTCCCCTTTATAAAACCACCATCGTGAAACTCCTATTCACTGTCATGAGAACAGTATGGGAAAGATCCATCCCCATGATTCAGTTACCTCCCATTGGGTCCCTCCCACAACACGTGGGAATTATGGGAGCTACAATTCAAGATGAGATTTGAGTGGGGACACAGCCAAATCATATCAGTCATTATGCATTTTTTTCTGAAATCATTTCCAATGTCATTTTCCTTCTTTTTTTCCCTAATTTTTAAGAAACCCAATGGAAAATGTGTTTAATATACCCATGGTTTTCTTTGATTTTGGAAGTAATCAACTTTTATAGCTCTAGCATAAATAGAGGACATTTTAGTCTTTGCTTTTCTTTTGAAGGTCGTAAGCCCACAATTATTAAGTGCATACAAAAGAAAAAAGATGTGAAGAAAACCATCATGTATTTTTCCTTAAAATGCTTATGAATTACTGTATCACGTTCCAAAGAAAATACTAAGGACAGTAATTTACAAAGATTCATATAAAACAAATATTGCTGAATGTGAAAGAAAATCATGATCAATACCAGAAATAAGGCTTACAGAATATTTTTAGTCATTTCCTTTTTTCTTTATGTATTATTTGATTGTACAAACCATTTCAGGATTTTGACATCTATCTCTTTTATCCTAAAGGTTATGTTTCTCTTATCAAAAACTTTAATTTTTTCTTAGGTGAAATGGCTTAAGAATCATGACTGATAAAAGACAGAGACTTTTTTTTATTTTTTGATTGAATATATTGACAAACGAGAATGAGTACATGAATGAGGAACATTTATGTCTGCTCAAACTAAGCCCGTGTTTCTTCCCTAACTCTCATGTTCACCCCTTTTTGAAATTCCAATTTCACAATAGCAAGCACAGTTAAATGTCTTTTTTACCCAGTGATCACCATCTGTTGCAAACTCTAACATTCTTTAAACTTTAATTTTTCTTTTTTTTTTTTGAGACGGACTCTTGCTCTGTCACCCAGGCTGGAGTGCAGTGGCGGGATCTCGGCTCACTGCAAGCTCTGCCTCCCGGGTTCAAGCCATTCTCCTGCCTCAGCCTCCCGAGTAGCTGGGACTACAGACGCCCGCCACCAATTTTTTGTATTTTTAGTAGAGATGGGGTTTCACCATATTAGCCAGGATGGTCTCAATCTTCTGACCTCGTGATCCGCCCAACTCGACCACTGAAAGTGCTGGGATTACAGGCGTGAGCCACCGCGCCCGACCTAAACTTTAATTTTTCAAGTATTTTATCTGCATTAAAAATAATAATTGGAACTTCCTTCCATATAGATTAAACCTTCTAGCAGAAGTTTGCTAAGGAATTGCTATAAGACTCCGAAGGTCCACTAAACCAAAAGTGTAAGCTCCGTATGTGTATTTTTTTTTTTTTAATGTCTTTGTCAGGTTTTAAATAGCTACTTGAAAAGCAAAAGTGTCCCCAAAGCTTGTATGTTCTGAAAACACATTTAATATAGTTTATAGTCAATGAAAGATGCCTTGCTTCTGATTTAACTCAGCCTGCTATGTTGTTGTTATTGTTTGGCTTGGTTTGGTTTGGTAAGGGGTTTAACTAGAGGCAGAGTGAGTTGATGTATCAAACAAATGGGCTTTTTTACTGGTTTACCTTTTGGTATTCCTCTAAAAAAAGTACACACACATGTACATACACACATATGTTGTTAAAAAAATGGTTTATTAATTTTTTAAAAAAATTACAAAACAAATTATCTATAATCTCACCACCCTTCTTTTACTATTTACATGTTTAATTGTTCCCATCCATTTCTTATCAGATGCATTTTACATTGTTGCATTCAGTGTGTACAAAGGCCAAAATAGTGGTAACATGTCCCATTTATTCACAACTGTGGGGGTTTATAAAGGCCTGGGAGTAGGAGACTAATGTGCTTGTTATGTTTTGGAAACCCTAAATTCCATATGCATCTGTGCATGCTCATGTGTACCTCCCAGAATTCAGTGGCCCCACTTGCCTGTTTAGCTGTTCTTGGAGTCTCAGCTTTCCATGCTTCCAGAAAGACCCGTGTTGAATTCTTGGTCAAGTCTAATCTCAAAAGCCTTTAAAGTGATCCAAGTAGAATTTGCAGGTATTTAAAACTGGTTTTCAACTGGTATTCTCCTGAGCATCAGATTTCTGAGTCTGTGTTTGAAAACTCTGTCCCCCACCACCATAGCATGTAGGGAGGCATTGAGAGGGGCTTCTATGCGCCCCCACCCACTACTACCAGAGTACTCTGCTTTGCCTAGTCTGGTACTTTGAATATTTTCTTAATGTTTTATGTAAAGAAAGATCATGGTGGCTAAACAGAGCATTTATAAGTCTCAAATTTTGATGATAGTTTATGGTACTAAAACTCCATTTGTCGATGTAATTTCCTCAAGAGGAAGAAGTATGAACTGGATTCCCATGTTCGGTGGCTTATTACTGGGACTAGAGCTATAGTATTTAAGGAAGATATAGAACTATAAATTTATAAACATATATAAAATCCTGCTTATTTTCTCATCAGTCCTATGGAGAAGATTAACTTTATTCCACTGAGACTCTGAGAAGATAAATAACTAGGGTGAAGTCACACAGGAAATAACTAGGAAATCAAGATGGGAACATGGATCTCTTCGGCTCTCCTCCTCCCCTGGTTTTACTTCCCCTAAGTGCTCACCACCAGCAGCTGCCTAGAAGAGCTACAGCAATCGTTCTATCCCTGACCAGAGAGGGATATCTTAGTTGTCTGCAAACTAAGACATTTCATGGAAAAAAAAAATCATCTTGAAAATCGTATTTCCTAAAGATAATTTTCAAGAAATGATTATGGGCCGGAGGGGTAGGGGAGGTGGGCTGCTATCATGATTTCTCCTTCAGTCTCTGGATTTCAATTCAGTCCACTAAGAGCATGTTGAGTATGGTTGTGAGTGTACTTCTAAGCCACTCAGTGTTGGGGACACAGAAGTAAACAAGAGCAGTCATTGCCCAATGAAGTCTCAGGTTAGAGTGGAGGACAATATGGTCACTCAGATTAAGATGAAATAAATAAAGGACTTACACAAGCACAGAGTGGCATGAGAGTAAGGAAGGAAAAAGAGCATACATCTAGTTTCGGGAAACAGAAGGCCATGGAAGGAATTGGAGAAATCTTCTTGCAAGAGATGACATTTGGAATGGGCTTTAAAGAATGAGTGATTTTTCTATAGGCACAGATAGGGAGAGTTTATTTAGCAGATGGAAACAGTATGATTAAAGGCATGGAAACTAGAATAGGAAAGGCCTGTCTGAAGAACAGCAAGAGGTCCAATTTAGACAAACACCAAATGCTTTCTGGAGAGAAATGGGGAAGGAGATGGAAGGCTGGCTTGAGTTAGACCATAGAAGACAAGACTGCCAAGCTTAGGAGCTTAGGGCTAGATGTCCAGGACTGGGGATCACCTCCAAAGAGAATAGCTGACATCCCTGAGAGAAAATCAGAGAGCTGAGAAGATGGGAACATTAGGTGTGCTTGTGTTAAAGGGGGCTTGAGCAGTCCAAGAATCTATGAGAGAGGTCAGACTGTAGAAGCAGGAGGACATCTTACTAAACTGAAATTCCTGGAGGCAGGGTCCAGGCCCAGTTCAGTTTTGTGACTCAGCACTTAACCCATGAATGAACCTCAATAACAGATGCTGATCCCATGAGGGAACAGAGTGAAGTGGGCTCTATCCAGGCAGTCACGAGAGCACAGGTGATCAAGAAGGAGGGAATGTAAATGGATTCAATGCTGCAAAGCTGTCAAGAAGAATGAAGTCTGAAAAGGGACTGATGAATTAGGCAGTGAGCTGTTCAGTCACTAGTGGCCACTAGAGGAGCAGATTTTGAATTTGTTGCTTTGAATATAGAGGCTGGATTGTAAAGAGTTAAGGAGGAAGAGGTGGCGGGAAGGAGGAAGGCTGAATAGCATGTAGTAGCAACTTTAATGAATTTGGCACCTCTACTTTGAGTGTTAAATATTCTTTTTGAAGTTAGTGATAGAATATAATTGAACTGGGTCAAATAGATATAATTAAGCTGGGTCAAAACACAATACAAAATTAGACACATCTGTCCTTAGGTTTTCCTGTTGCATAGATCTGATTTAGATTCTCATCTGACCTTTACAATGCATTCTATAAACTTGGTATTCACGTTTCTCTACAACCAGTTAACATCTTCTTTATTGCTGTTTTTCATTCCTCTACTTCTTTTTGTTCTCTCTCTACTTCCTTGCCATGTCTCCATGTCCAAGTCTTTGAAGTCTGGGAGACAGGGGGGAATTAAAGATTAATGCAACAAACTAATCTTTCATGAGTGATGGCTTCAGTTTACAGGAATAAGTATGTCTGAAGTTCTACTCAAGATTGTGCAATCAGACCCACCATTATGGCACCCAACATGGGCAGCAGGCATTAACCACTCAATGAAGTAGTTTCAGTAATTCTAAGGCTGAAATGATCGTTAGAAACATCTGGTGAACCTTCTTTTTATATAGTTACCTGAGACTTACCGAAAAACTCAGATTCAATTGTTTAGTCCCAAGAATCCATTTTTCCCACATTTCCAGGTGCTTCTGATGATAAGCTGCTTTGTGAACCACCTTTAATTCATGCATCCAGGTGAGGATACGTAGTTAGTGTTTACAACAGGGGAGCTAACCCATGCAACTTTTGGAGCTCCAAGATCCAAAGCTTGGAGTGGAAGATCTCCAAGTTAGGTAGAGGTTCAAGTAAATTAAAATCTATGCATTCTCACTTCACATGAACTATTTTATTTTCAATCAGCAAATAACTTGATCTATCAAAGATTTCTTTGGGATCTGAGTGGACATTTCTCCAAAGAAAATAAACAAATGGCCAATAAGCACATGAAAAGATGTTCACTGTCATTAGTCATGAAGGAAATGCAAATCAAAATGACAATGAGATAGAGTTTCACACCCACTAGGATTGTTCTAATCAAAAAGAGAGATAATAAGTGTTAGTAGGGATGTGAAAAAAAAAAAAAAACAGGATTATCATACACCACGGGTAGGAATGTAAAATTGTACATCTGCTTTGGAAAACAGTCTGAAAATTCTTCAAAAGGTTAAACATAAAGCTACCATATGACCCAGCTATTCCACTCCTAGATATATATGCAAGAAAAATGAAAATATATGTCCACACAAGAAATCGCACATTAATGTTCATAGCAGGATTATTTATAATAGCTGAAAAGTGAGAACAGCCCAAATGCCCATCAGCTGATGAATGGGCAAATAAAATGTTGTGTCAATTCACTGTAATATTATTGATCAATTTAAAAAATGAAGTACTGATAGGTGATATGACATGGATGAACCTTGAAATCATTGTGCTAAGTGAAAGATGCTAGTTACAAAGACCACACACTGTTGATTTCATCTGTATGAAATGTCTAGAATAGGCAAATTTGTCAAGACAGAAAGGTTAGTTGTCTAGTCCTGGAGGTGGGGAGAGGATTGGAGAGAAATGAGGAGTGGCTGCTAATGGTACAACATCTTTTTGGGGTGTTAATGAAAATGTTCTAAAACTGATTGTAATGATGGTTGAACAACACTAAGAATATATTTTAAACCGTTTATGCACTTTAAATGGGTGAATCATATGGCACATGAATTAAATCTCAACAAAGTTGTAAAATTGTTTTTAAAAAAGGATTCCTTTGGAAGATTCAATTCTTTTCTTCTGGTTAATGCTGACATTATTCCATCTTCACAGAAAAGAAGAATTATTTCTTCTTTTTCTGACAACTCCACTTTTTAAATTTTATTTTCATTAGGATATAATTTGCATACACTAAGATGCACTGGATCTAAAATAAACATAAAAATTAAAATAATAATAAACATGCTTATACATACAAAAAAAAAAACCTGTGAAACAGCTTTTCAAATGAGATGTGCTATTTTACATTCCTACTAACAACTAAGCAACTCCAAGTGTTCCACATCTTCTCCGACATTTGGTATTGTCAGTCTTTTTCCTGTTAGCTGTTCTAGCAGTGGTGGGGTAGTATCTCATGGTGTTTTTAATTTGCATTTCCATAATTACTGACAGTGTTGAGCTCTTTTTCATGTGCTTGTTGTATAGTTGCTTATCTGTTTAAGAAAATATCTTGTCATGTCTTTTGCCTAGTTTTAGTTAGGTTGTTTGTCTTCGTATTGGTAAATTGTAGGAGTTCTTTATTGTAGTTTGGATACGTGTGTTTTGTGAGATATATCTTGCAAATATTTTTACCTAGTAGGCTTACCTACTTATTTTCTTAATGATATCTTTTCATGAATGGAAGTTTCAAGTTTTGATGAAGTACAATTTATAATTTTTAAATTTTATGCTAAGCATTTTCTGTATTCTAAGAAATTATGACGTATACCAAGGTCACAAAGATATTTTGCTTTGTCTTCTTCTGAAAGCTGTATTGTTTTAAGCTTTACATTTAGATCAGTGACTGATCTTGAACTAATTTTTGTATATGTTGTGAAAAAGGTATTAGGTTTATTATTTTTTCATAGTCTATAATATTGTAGTAGCACAGGTGGATTGCTTTAATGTCCATTTCATAAATGTGCTAATTGTAATATGTGTGATACAGGCTACTTCAGGACTCTCTGTTTTTTCTGATTGATCTACCTTCTCACCAATTAATACCAAATATAACAAGTAATAGGTCTTAGAGTCAATAAAGAGTAAGTCTTTTAACTCTTTTGCAAGATTGTTTTGGCTATTCTAACTCCTTTACTTTTCTAAATAAATTTTCTAATTAGTCATCAGTTTCTACAATAAAAAATTCTACTGGGATATTGATTATAATTGCATCAAATCTATGGAACGATTAGGGGAGAATTGCGATCTGCATAATATTGATTTTTCCTATCTATGAATATAGCACATCTTTCCTTTTATTTATATATCATTTAATTTTATTCACTAATATTTTAAAGTTTTTAATATAGAAGTGCTGCACATCTTTTGTCAAATACACCCCTAAGCATTTTATATTTTGACTATACCAGCCTTTTTATGGTTAGTGTTTAACATGGCATATATTTTCCCATTCTTTTGCTTTCATCCTGTTTATGTCTTTATCATTAGAGTGTGTTTCTTGTAAACAACATATAGCTGGTCCTAGGTTTTTCATCCAGGCTGATAATATCTGCCTTTAGGCTGAGCACAGTGGCTCATACCACCATACCTTTGGGAGGCTGAGGCTGGCAGACTGCAAATTAATACCTTTTCACTTTGTGCTTTTGTTATATATGTTGCTTCTATATATGCCATAAACTACTCATTGCAATGTGGTTTTTTTTTTATTTTAAACTGTCAATTATCATTTAAGAGTGTATGTGTGCGTGTGTGCACGTGCATGCATGTCATTTTAATAAGGCCTTCATATTTACTTGCATATTTATTTACTTGTTCTGGTGTTCTTCATTCCTTCTCACATAACAAGGTCTCTCTGGTGTCATTTTCCCAAGTCTAAAAAACTTAATTTAATGTTTCTTTTAGTTCAAGTCTATTGGAAACAAATTCTTTGAGTTTTTATCTGTCTAAATATATTGCCATTTAATTTTCATTTTTAAATGATACTTACGTAGAGTTCTAGATCCACAGGTTTGGGGGATTTTGGAGTTGCAGTTATTGTTTGCTTTGTTTTTCTTAAAACACTTGAAAGAAATGATTCCATTGTCTTCTGACTTTCATTGTTTCTGATGAGAAGCCATTTTTATCATTGCTCCCCTAAATGTAATACACTTTTCTCTGGCTGCTATTAATCATTTATCTTTATTTTTGTTTTGTAGTAGTTTGACTTTGATGTGCCTGTATATGTTTTCTTTGTCATTATCCTGTTTATGGTTCTCTAGTTTCCTGGATCTATGAATTAATACCTGTCATTAATTTTGAACATTCTTGCTTATTATCTTTTCAAATGTCTTTTTCTGTTGTTTTCTTTTTCTTCTGGGATACCAATTATATAAGTAAGGTGATTTGACATTGCTTCACAAATCTCAGATACTCTGTTCTATTTTTTAAATTCTTTTTTTCTTTGTATACAGTTTATATAATTTTTATTGGTCTGTCTTCAAGTTTACTGATACTTTCTACTAATGATAAACTTATCAAGGAGCTTATCATTAGTAGAAACCATCTAATGTGGAATTTTTCATTTTTAGTATTTCTGTTTTCAATGGCAAAAACAGCAATTACTTTTGCACCACCTAATAAATACTTTCAATGGATTTTCTGAAATTTTCCATTTTTACACATACATTATTCAACTTTATAGATTCTTTAACATATTTTTATAGTTATTTTAGGATCCTAATCTATACATTTCAACCTCTGGGCTATCTCTAGACTGTATTATTGAATCGTTACTTTTTTGGTGGTATTTTCTTGCTTTGTGTTTGGTATTTTCTTGCTTTGTGTCAGGCTTTCCCTTTGCTTTTTTTTAACAAATGTCAAGCAGCAGAACAGTGATGACTGATGTGAATAATATGTGCACTCAGAAAATCACATGCCTTTTCTTCTGTCAGTCCACTAGTATGGCTGAGTCCATCCAATCTGGATCTGGGCTACACTATTGCTTGTTATACCTGGTTCACTGTAAATTTCAGATATTGGAGGGAAGGATCAAAGCAAGCCCTTTACCAGAGCTGGGGATCTGAAGAGTTTGTCTCAGTTTTCCTGTCACATCTTCAGGCTTCAGAAGGCCCTCTAGTGCACCTGCTTCTCAGGATGGCTTTTCTCAACCTCCTCAGCCTCACCAGGCAGACAGTTGTTCTTTACTTACTGGGGACTGCCTGGTGGCTTTCTCTTCATTTTTCTGCTCTGTCTGCCACAGCAGGCCTGGCATGCTGGGCCCTAGAGGGCACCTTCCCAATGCTCCTCCCCTCCCGTGGTCACGCTTCACCCTTAGGTAAGACTGAGAGGGCAGGAGCATTTCTCTTGTGTATCTTCCCCTAACCCAGAGGGTTTCTTTTTTAAAATCTTTTTTCCTTTCTTGTTCTCAACTTCTTTTGTTAGCACTTGGTGAAGGTTCATGGAAGAGACTCTGGAGGTTGACATAGACTGTCCTTCTGCCTGGAGCTCCCAGGGACTCTCAGCTTCCATGACACTTCACACTCTTCCTTTTACAGTGTGTGAAAATGTCAGCTATTTTCTTGTTACCTGCATTTATGGCAGCTTTCTCCTCTTACCATTTCTCTGTAAAACTTGAAATCACCTGTGGTCTCATATCTCCCAGGAAAGTCTTGTCACCTTATGGATTATAATTCATTAAGGGCTTTGCAACCTCAACTTTCTTATAGTTGAAAATAACAAGGATTTGTAGAGAATCTAACTTGTTCTCTTGTTAGGGCGAGAGCAATATTCTTTGTGAATTTTACATTTTTTTAAAAAAATGTGAAAATGTGTTACATATTTATATCTAAATGTGTTACCGATATATATCTAAATTAACATTATTTTGTATCATCTAATATATAGTATGTGTAGATATTTCTCTGATTTTCTCAAATGGCATTTAATAGGTTTTTTTACTGTAATCAGAACTGAAATGAATTCACACAATATATTGGATTATGTTTCTTTTCTTTTTTATTATAGTAAGAAGACCTACCATGAGATCTACCCTCTGATCAGATTTTAAGTGTATAATACAGTATTTTTAACTATAGGCTAGTTGTTGTAGCATAGATCTCTACAACTTATTTATCTTGCATAATGGAAACTTTATACCCGTTGATTAGCAACTCTCATTTTCCCTTCCCCATGCCCAGGAAACTACCATTCCACTCTCTGTTTCTATGAATTTGACTCCTTGAAATACCTCATGTAAGTGGAATCATGCAGTTTGTGTTCTGCTGTTAACTTATTTTGCTTAGCATAATATCCTCAAGGTTTATTCATGTTGTTGCATATGGCAAGATTTCCTTCTTTTTTTAAGACAGAATAATATTCCATTGTATGTATAGTCTACATTTCCTTTATCTGTTTATTTTAAATGGAAACAACTCAATACTTTTGGTTCAATTTTTCACATTATCATAAAAGGGGTATTCTATGTGCTAAGCTTCTGCTAGTTGTGGTGTGAACAGCTGCAAGTTTACACTCTATTGGAGGAGGCAGACATGATGACCAACATCAATAATGCAATATTGGTAGATGCTGTAGCAGGGACACGACCTGTGTCCCAGGATTCACAGGAGAGAATAACTAATTTGATCTGAGATAAGACAGAAGAGACAGTTGCAGAACGACAAGTCTGGGAAGATTTCCAAGAAAGGGTGAAATAATAGCTTCAGTGATGCCATATTTTACATCTTCCTTTCTGAGAGACTTTTTTAACTTCCACTTAGGTTGTTCCTGAAAAAAGTCTCTACATTCAATGCCCTTTAGCTCTCACTGCATGATGACTTTTATTATACTGTTTTACTAAATTATTACTGATAGTTTATACTTTCACTTTAGGATGTCAGTCTTATTTTATCAATTACTTCATCCCCCTCATCACCTGTCACTGTGGCAGGCATATAACAAGTACCCAATAAATGCTTTCTGAATCTCATGATCCTGTCCTCACCCTCCTAGGGTCCTTGAGGACAGGAACTTTATTGTTGGATCCATATCTCCCAAAAGTGTCTGGCATCATTGGCACCTAATAGTTGTATTAGTCCATTTTCACACTGCTGATAAAGTCATACCTGAGACTGGGCAATTTACAAAAGAGAAAGGTTTAATGGACTTACAGTTCCATTTGGCTAGGGAGGCCTCACAATTATGACAGACGGCAAGGGGGAGCAAGTCATGTCTCTTACATGGATGGCAGCAGGCAAAGAGAGAGAGCTTGTGCAGGGGAACTGCTCTTTATAAAACCATCAGATCGTGTGAGACTTATTCACTATCACAAGAACAGCCTAGGAAAGACTTACCCCCATGATTTAATTACCTCCCACTAGGTCCCTCCCACAACATGTGGGAATTCAAGATGAGATTTGGGTGGAGGTACAGCCAAATCATATCATTCTACCTCTGGTCCTTCCCAAATCTCATGTCCTCACATTTCAAAACCAATCATGCCTTCCCAACAGTCCCCCAAAGTCTTAACTCATTTCAGCATTAACTCAGAAGTCCAAAGACCAAAGTCTCATCTTGGACAAGGCAAGTCCCTTCCACCTATGAACCTGTAAAATTAAAAGCAAGTTAGTTACTTCATAAACACAATGGGGGTACAGGCAATGGGTAAATACAGCCATTCCAAATGGGAGAAATTGGCCAAAACAGAGGGGCTACAACATGATCTGTTTTGGCTCCATGTCTCACATACAGGTCACACTGATGCAAGAGGTGGGCTTCCATGGCCTGCCTTTGGCTTTGCAGAGTATAGCACCCTTCCTGGCTACTTTCGCAGGCTGCTGTTGAGTGTCTGTGGCTTTTCCAGGCACACAGTGTAAGCTCTTGGTGGATCTGCCATTCTGGGGTCTGGAGGATGGTGGCCGTCTTCTCACAGCTTCACTAGGCAGCACCCCAGTGGGGACTCTGTGTGGGGGTGCCCATCCCACATTTCCCTTCTGCACTGCCCTGGCAGAGGTTCTCCATGAGTGCCCCACCCCTGCAGCAAGTTTCTGCCTGGACATCCAGGCATTTTCGTACATCCTCTGAAATCTAAGTGGAGATTCCCAAACCTCAGTTTTTGATTTCTGTGTACCTGCAGACTCAGCACCACATGTGAGCCACCATGGCTTGGGAATTGCACCCTCTGAAGCCACAGTCTGAGCTGTACCTTGGTCCCTTTTAGTCACAGCTAGAGCAGCTGGGATGCAAGAAACCAAGTCCCTAGACTGCACACAGCAGAGGGACCATGGACCTGGCCCACAAAACCATTTTTTCCTCCTAGGCTTCCAGGCCTGTGATGGGGAAGTTCTCTGACATGCCCTGGAGACTTTTCCCCCATTGTTGTCTTGGCAATTAACATTTGGCTCTTAGTTACTTACACATATTTCTGCAGCCCACTTGAATTTCTCCTCAGACAATGGGATTTTCTTTTCTATCACATTGTCAGGGTGCACATTTTCCAAACTTTTATGCTCTGTTTTCCATTTTAAACTGAATGTCTTTAACCAGCTCCCAAGTTGCATCTTGAATGCTTTGCTGCTTAGAAATTTCTTCCACCAGGTACCCTAAATCATCTCTCTCAAGTTCAAAGTTCCACAAATCTCTGGGGTAGGGGCAAAATGCTGCCAGCCTTTTTGCTAAAACATAACAAGAGTCACCTTTGCTCCAGTTCCCAAGTTTTTCATCTCCACCTGAGACCACCTCAGCCTGGATTTCATTGTCCATATCATTATCAGCATTTTGGTCAAAGATATTCAACAAGTCTCTAGTGAGTTCTAAACTTTTCCACATTTTCCTGTCTTCTGAGTCCTCCAAACTGTTCCAACCTCTGTCTGTTATCCAGTTCCAAAGTTGCTTCCACATTTTCAGGTATCTTTTCAGCCGTGCTCCACTGTACTGGTACCGATTTACCATATTAGTCCGTTTTCATGAGCTACTGATAAAGACATACCTGAGGTTGGACAATTTACAAAAGAAAGAGGTTTAATGGACTTACAGTTCCACATGGCTAGAGAGGCCTCACAATTACGGCAGAAGGCAAAGAGGAGCACGTCACTTCTTACGTGGATGGCAGCAGACAAAAAGAGGGAGCTTGTGCAGGGGAACTCCTCTTTATAAAACCATCAGATCTCATGAGACTTCTTCATTATCACAAGAACAGCATGGGAAAGACTTGCTCTCATGATTCAATTACCTCCCACTGGGTCCCTCCCACAACAGGTGGGAAATCAAGATGAGATTTGGGTGGGGACACAGCCAAACCATATCATAGGTGCTCAATAAATATGCTTCATTGATTTTCCTATTATCTCATAATATTCTACTCTCTGTTTTCAATTCTGAATTTTATCTTTCTCTCATACCTTGGCTTGGTACTACTTTGGAAATATAGAATATTTGATCAATGTGTTAGAATTAATTGCAGGGAGAAGTCATCTGTTAGTGCCAAGAATCAGTCATCTGGTGGTTAATCACCAACTGTCTGAGACACCGTCAGTGATCAAGCCTGGGTAGTTTTCTTCTGCAAATGTATGTTTGTCTCCTTACTGGTGTACATCCCTGAGGGGAGAATTTAGATGGCATTTTATGTTTATATTATTCTGTGTCTTATTCAGTGTCCAGCCTAGGGCTGAGCATGAAATGTAAGCTGAGGAACACTGACTTTGATTGATAGTTACCAATGAAGAAACTCTATGCAGAACATCTCTTGCATTCCTCAGACAAAAACAGCAGCAGTGGGGTGTGGATTCTTAGTGTGGCAGGGGGCCTGGAGGGATGAGATATAGCACATAAATATAGGGACATTAGAAGAGCATGCTCTCTTGTTCAAGAAGCACATAATTTTGTTAAAGCGATAAGATGTAAGCATATGGAAGAGACAGTAGTACAGGTAGTAGGGAAGAAGTCTGTAACAGAGCAGAGAGCAAGGGATATGCTAGCCAGAAGTACAGGTTCTAGATTGGACTAAATAAATGTTTCTTAGAAGATAGTGGCTGAAAAAAATGGTTTTCTTGCAAGACAAACTCACATTAATTAACATAATAGGAATGCCAAGATCAGTAATGGATGTGGTGGGGGCTGGGGTGTAAAGAAAGAAATTCTGAAGTCTTCAAATCATTGTACTCTTAAAAATGCCCTGACTATGTTGACCTATTCGGAATATAGACTCCTACTCTTTAAAATAAGGCTGTTGAGTCAAATCAACCTATTATCTGGGATTGTTGCTGTTGTTGCTAACTCAGACCACTCCCTGCCACTATTGATTTTTTCTTTCATCAGTTCTTCTCTGCTACCCTCCCATCTGCTAAGCTGTTCAGAGGAGGCTTGATAATCTTAGAATTGGGGAAATACCGGAAAATATCAGATGTATTTTGTCTAGTATCCTCACTTTACAAAAGGAAACAAACAAAAACAGAACATACCTGAGAAGCAGTCTATTGATGGCAACACAAAGATTCTGTGACCAAAAAAAAAATCTTCAATTTTTGGCACTTTTGCTTCTTTTTTTTTTTTTTTTTTTGACGGAGTCTCGCTCTGTTGCCCAGGCTGGAGTGCAGTGGCGTGATCTGGGCTCACTGCAAGCTCTGCCTCCCAGGTTCACACCATTCTCCTGCCTCAGCCTCCCGAGTAGCTGGGACTACAGGCATCTGCCACCACGCCTGGCTAATTTTTTGTATTTTTAGTAGAGACAGGGTTTCACCATGTTAGCCAAGATGGTCTCGATCTTCTGACCTCATGATCCACCCGTCGAGGCCTCCCAAAGTGCTGGGATTACAGGCGTGAGCCACCATGCCTAGCCGGCACTTTTGCTTTTTAAGTACTTTAAATCTGTTCCATCATCTTCATTATGACCCTGCAGGTAGGGAGGAAACAGGCTATTCTTAGCTTCCCTCTCTTTTAGCAAGAATGAATCTGGGCCCAGAGAGATTACTTGGCTTACCCTGAGGTCTAATATTGAGTAGCAGTGAAACCTGGTCTCAAAAACGCCATCCTTGGACTGTTGCCACCACAGTGTCCCACTGCATGTGAAGGAAAGAGACAGCCTGCAGGAACTTTGACCCTCGTACTCTTTTCAGTCCTACTGTGGTTGTTCCATAGGAAAGGGCTTCGGGCCCTGGTGTAAGATGACTAATGTCCTCTAAGAATAAATATGTCATCCCTGTCACACTTATATTTTCCGGCAGACCTTTGCAATTTTATGCTGTTTTCATAAGCAGTTAGCATTCTGCTATAAATCACTTCATTTTACATCCTGAAATATTATTTATGCTTCTTAGTTTCTCCTGAAGGGGAGAGAGATTGGAGGAGAGAGAAAGTGGGTGGGAAAGAAGGGCAGAATTTAATTTACTGCTTTGGCGAATCCATTTTGCTGTACTTTTTTAGTGTTTACGCAACAGTCATGGGACACAGAGATAGCTGTATATCCTATTGATGAAATGCCAGGGCATCTTTCTAAACCGAAGACATCTCTATATAAATGGTGTTTTCTACTCACATTATCTTAGGTTTATTTGATTCTCTGTCAAATTGTCCATACAGTCCTAAATAGGTTGTTAGGCAAATGTGTATATGTTCCTGGTGCATTTGGAGACAGTGTAAGTCTTTGGCCGATTTATAAAAATTAGAACACATGGATTTAATAGCGCTTCTCCAGTGCAAACCCTGCTGTTGTGCCCTGTAGCAGGTTCAACAAAGACCTTCCCAACAAACAAAGCACATTGCCACCTTCTTCTCCCTTAGCATCAAGGAGTGCCATGCATTGGTTTAAATAAATATCACTGTTCTCCACAATGAAATCTTCCACCCTGCCTCAGGCGACAGCAAAGTATTGACAGCTAATATTCACCATCATTAAGAAATTGAGCCCCTGCAAAAAGACAAATCCTGTTTATCTTAATGTATAAGGTACTTACGCTATTGCAAATTCTAGACACTTGGAATTTAGTGAGTTCTTGACATCAAATGTGTATGTGTGTAAGGTCGCAGGGTACATGATACATTTTCATACTCTCCACAGTAGCGAGTCCAGAACAGGACTTTAAATCATCCCCCCCACCCAGATAATGTCCTGGATACACTTGTTCCAGGGCTCCTAGAAGTATTGGTTTCTGAAATTGCCTGTGTAAATCACAGATTTTTAACAGCTTTATTGTTAGGAGTAACCCCAGGTTTATATAACCATTCTCCTCAATTTCAGTGAAATAATTGGCAATGGTTAGAAGTTTAGAATATGGTTCTTAGAAGGAACATTACCAAAGAAAACACTGGCTGCAACTAGAAATAAGGACCCCTTTTCACCAATAACATTGTTGGTGTGTGTGTGGTGAGGAGTGTTTGTACCTTTCTTTGACTAAAGGTCAGTCTTTGTATTAAAAATAGAAAAGCCAAGCTCACAGTTCAGAGTTCCTGTTCACTCAGCAGATGCTTTAAGGGGTTGCTGATAGCTTAAATTTAGAAACCTTTTCAATCACTAATTCTTCAGGGTTCCTTTCAAGATGTCTTCCCATGACATCTGAAAACACAATAAATTTTAAAAACGTGTTCACCACTTGAATCTGAATATGGAGAAGGCCAAGTGCAGACTCCAAAGCCTCTCAAAGGGATTCTCCAGATGGCAAAATGATAACAGTTTTCAGATTTAAAAAGTAAACATAAGTGCAGTTTTTCACTGTGTCAGACTCAACAAATACCCTATTAGTGTGTTAACCACACTGATGAGACATTCAGGCCATAGATCAATAATGGATGACTTGAGAACATAGATGTTAATGAAAGAGTGGATGGCCAATTTGACTGTAGGTAAATACCTACATCTTAATGGTAACCAGGAGAGATATAACCGTACAAGAGCCATTTGACTGCAGTGAGCTATGATGATACCACTGCATTCCAGCCTGGGTGAAAGAGCCAGACCCTGTCATTAAAAAAATAAAATAAAGTCATTTTGATAGTAGAGACAGAGGACAGGATCTAAACGTAATAGGACCTTTACTTACTACACTGCTTTCAAGTACCTAGCATTCTATCCCACCTTACCAATTTCTTCATGTATTCATTGATTCATCACACGTTTATTGCCTGTCTCCAATGGCCTTCTCAAAAGATCTCAGAATTCAAAGACAAGCAGAAAAAAATATCACAAAACAATGTGAGTAGTATATTTAAATTATTTGTTCAACTGTTCAGCAAATTTTTCTTGAGCATCTACTATGTGCTAGGCCCTGTGCCAGACCCTAGAAATATAATGTCAAGTGAAACAAATATGACCAGAGTCCTACAGTCTAATGGATAAGATTTTCATTAATTAGTTCTGACTGTATGATCATTTAGCTGGGGGATGAAAATAGAATGAATCATGGACTTCCGTAGGGATTTAGACCAATGTCACATGTCACTGTGGACCACACAGTTCTTTTCCCATTTGAAAAGAGAGACAGACAGATAGAAAGACAGACAGACAGACTGGAGCTTCTCCCAGTTGTCACTCTCTTCCTTGGAAGCTGACACCACTTGTGATTTGAATCCCCTGAGAATCTTACAGCACTCTGGCCCGTAAGGCAGGAACTGTGCTGCCCGTCTATAGCTGGAAGAGGTGACTTCAGTTTCATGACAGGAAAGAAGGAAGAAATTGGGCATCCAATAAAACCAACAAATTTTGGATGAAAATGAGGCAACATATTTCTAAGCCTGGATGAAAGACGGAAATCATGGAGTGGCTTTCTCCTACCGCATCCCACCACTGCTAAACCGCATGAGAAATATTTCTAATAGGGACCAGGAAATCTGCCAAAAGAAACAGTTTCTTAGAGAGGGAGGCTGAGGACTGAGGTTCCTGTCTTATAGATCACCCCAGCTGCCAGGAGAGAATTACTGTAGGATGGAAGGTATTTGTTTACCACAGCCCCCGAAGTCCGCCTCCTCTGGGAGAGAAGTGGTACCAGCCCCCTGGTTACTCATGCAACTCTGTGGTCATATAAATGTCAATGTTGATTTGTTGAAAGGACCCCTTCACCTGGGATGGAGAGCGCAGTTTGTTTGTCTCTAGTGCCAGTACCTTTTTCAGGCCACCCTATCAGAAACAGTCTTATTTTTGAAACAGTTAAGAAAGGCCTCTATTTTTAAAGACTGACTTGAAATCTTTCTTTTTTTTCTGTTTAAGTAATCATCAACAGGATTTTTTAAAAAAAATTTCCAGCTCTCCTCTCTGGCTCACTTAGTTTTAATTCTGTTTTGTCTAAAACTTATCAAGTGGTGACTTGCTAGGGTGGAGCCAGGTGACAGCTGAGATTAGAAGGCTTTCTGTTCTGGCCTCAAAGTGCCTCCTTCTTTCCCATACCATTCTATAATTACATTCAAATAGTCTTAGCCCTGAGAATCTTGGTCACAGACTAGCTTGCTTTTCTTCTTCTCCAAATAAATCCATCTCTAGGAAACTGTCTTTGTTTAGCTTTTGATTTTTCAAAAGGAGAAAGGATTTGAATAGTCGGTGTTGTATTTTTATTTGTTTTCTAGGATCGTTGCTTTGCATTTTTCCTTGTTTTCTTCCCTGACACTTTTCTTATCAGAAACTGCCAGCCTTACCCCAGAATTCTATTCTACAAAAAGACTTTCTCCCGTTATGGGCTTCCTAGCTTACGGAGTTTTTGGTTTCTGTTTAAAACACTTGCTTCACTTTGAGAAAAGTTTGAGAAAGCAGAAAACGGTAAAATACAAAGTGATTAATATTGTGAGTAACATTGTATCTGAGGAAACTTACCAGATATTTTTGGGAAACACTGATAGGCCATAAAAACCTAAAAAAGTTTAGGTTGAATACCCCTTATCCAAAAATGCTTAGGACCAGAAGTGTTTCAGACGTGGGATTTTTGTTTCTGATTTTGAAACGAAACTGCATTATACTTACCAGTTGAGCATCCCAAATCCAGAAAGCCGAAATGCAAAATGCTCCAGTGAGACTTTTCTTTGTGTACCACGTGGGCATTTAAAAACATTTCAGATGGTGGAGCAGTTCAGATTTTTGGATATAGGAAGCTCAACCTGTAATAAATGTCTTTTTCCCTCACTGTCTCCAGTAGATTCTGTTTCCTAACCTAGCAGATTTGCTTGTTTGTTGTTTGTTTCTCAGCCTCACTTTCTCCAGCTGCCATGCCTTTTTCCAAGCCGTGCTCTCTTCATGAATATACTCCGTTTCACCTTCCATTGCCCCAGCTCAAGTCCTATCCCTTACGTGTAACTGTTTCCACTCTTCCCAGACCACATTCATCTTCTCTTTCTCTGAGTTCTGATGCACATGCATTCTAGTACCTCCTTACTTCCCAGTTGAAATGGTCTTATCCTTTGAATGTATAGTTTGTAAGGTTTTTGAATAACCTATGAGGACCTATGATCTTTTCTTCAAAGAGAATTGCCATGGCACTGATGATTTTCACTCTTCATCTCTTAGGAAACTCTACCAGTTTCTTAGGTCTTAGGCAGGACCCGGTGAGTCAACTAGTCTAAAAATCTCCATGGGCTCCAGTCATGGAGAGTTTAGGTAACTGAAACAGGAGCAGCCACCTTGCCTCAGTTCCTCCTCTTACCTCGGCATTTCCGAACACCAAGTCAGCATAGCCAGTGCCCCACTTCACCATCACTTACCTTGTGGATTCTGTCTTTTTTTTTTTTTTTTTTTTTTTGAGATGGAGTCTTGCTCTGTTGCCAGGCTGGAGTGCAGTGATGTGATCTCAGTTCACTGAAACCTCTGCCTCCAGGATTCAAGCAATTCTCCTGCCTCAGCCTCCCAAGTAGCTGGGCCTACAGGCACGCACCACCACACCCAGCTAATTTTTATATTTTTAGTAGAGATGGAGTTTCACCATATTGGCCAGGATGGCATCAATCTCCTGACCTCATGATCTGCCTACCTCGGCCTCCGAGAGTGCTGGGAGCCACCGCGCCCGGCCGTGTCTTTTTTTTACCCCCAGAGAAACACTGGTGAAAAACCGTCTTGCAGGACCAGCCCTTTGTACTTCCACAAGGATTAGTTAAAACTGAGATTTGATGTGGGGAGCGTTAGACCAGGTGTAAACTCAGCCTTCACCCTCTGTTAGTGAGGTCTGCTGCAAGCATGCAGTGCCTCAGGATCTGGAGATTTGAAAACAGAGTTTTATAAGTAACATCTGTCACCTCTCCATGAGCAGTGCCTTTGTTTTAGATGGAGAGATGAGCTTCCCTACTAGGCCGGGGAGATAACCTATTGCATAGGAATTGCAAGATAAATAAAACCCAATCTTTACTACCTCTCCACCAGCACCCACCAGCTCCCATGAAATGCTCACTGGAACAACAATACATACTGGCTCCAGGAAGGTAATCAAGTGGGTGCTTCTGCGAGTGTTAGAATATTGTTTTCATTATGGAAGCTTCAGTGTATCACTTATTTTTGTGGGTAACAGTCATGGTCAAGACCAAAGATAAACAGAACATTTGTCTTTAAAATGAACTCCCTGCATGTCTTTGCCAAACCTCCTGAACATGAGATCAGGTTCAATGAGAAGTGCTTTCTACACACCCATGTGTTCAGGAATGATATGTCGTGATTTGAAGGATTTTAGTTATCCAGTTTTTAAGCGTATTTTTAAATATGGAAATATAAGGCGGACTGTTTTTCCCATCTACACTCAGATTCACATATTTTCAATCAAAGCAGAAATATTCAGTTGCTTCTCCTTTAAAAAGAAGACCAACACAGAGTTTCCGTTTTACAAGATGAAAAGAGTCATGGAGATGGAGTGTGGTGATGGTTGTACAACATTATGAACGTATTTAATATCAATGAACAGTACACTTAAAAGTGGCTAAGATGGTTAATTTTATGTTTTGTGTATTTAACCACAATAAAAATAGTAATTGAAAAAATAATAAAATAATAAAAAGACCAAAAAATGTGGGCTCAAAAACACAATGTTTATTATTTCTATCGCCCAGTGCACTGTTTTACATAGGAGGTGTGCAAAAAAATTGTTCCACATAAATAAGTGACTATAATGATTCCTGTATGCTTGTTTTGTGACTATAAAAATATCATTGACTATTTTGAACTGAGTAATGAGCAAAAGTTGTGTCAGTTTTCCATTCCTAGCAGCTTATTAGGTTAAAGAGCAAATACCAGAGCAGCAGGAATACGATAGGATTGTCAAGCAGGTAAAACTGAATATCCATCCTCCTCCCAAGCTATTTGTAAACACCAGCATTCTGTGTCTCTCGGTTTCCCTGTTTCTTAGATGCTCAGCCTACAGAAGGAGAGAGAGAAATCTGGAACCAGATCAGCGCCGTCCTTCAGGATTCTGAGAGCATCCTTGCAGACCTGCAGGCTTACAAAGGCGCAGGCCCAGAGATCCGAGACGTATGTTAATGATCACACTGAACTGACAACACCAGAGGAGCAGAGGGAAAACCACACATGCACACAGACATACACAGCAAGATTAAGTAATAGTTATAGTATTTCCTAGAGTACCAGGAAGAACAAGGAGGGTAATGTGTCCTTAAAAACAAAATGCATGGGCCGGGCGCAGTGGCTCACACCTGTAATCCCAGTACCTTGGGAGGCCGAGGTGGGTGGATCACCTGAGGTCAGGAGTTCAAGACCAGGCTGGCCAACATGGTGAAACCCCATCTCAATTAAAACTACAAAAAAAAATTAGCTGGGCATGGTGGCAGGTGCCTGTAATCCCAGCTACTTTGGGAGGCTGAGGCAGGAGAATCACTTGAACCCGGGAGGCGGAAGTTGCAGTGAGCTGAGGTTGCATGTCGCACTATTGTACTCTAGCCTGGGCAACAAGAGTGAAACTCTGTCTCAAAAAAAAAAAAAAAAGTTAAAAAAAGCATGAATGGCCCCTCTTATTCTAATGCATTAATCTGCACACACAGTGCTATAGATTAACATTACCCATTCTCTTCCTAAACACACAATGATATTGCAGGACTCACATTTAAACAATAACGTGTCAATATATTATTTCATTTAAGGGAAACAATGTAAAGTCTGTGAACAACAGTTGAAATATGGACCATGAAGTCTGGGTGGACATGTACTTTCCGACATTTGGTAATTACTCAGGCAGGTTCCACCAGTGTGATACACAAGAGCCAAAATCACCTTGCTTTCAGTTTGTCATCTCAAATGTCTTATGAGATTTTCTAAAATTAACAGAAAACAAAACAACAACAAAAACAAAAAAGAAAATCACCACTTTGATTTTTGTAACTTCCCAATACCTTAAAAGCAAGAAACTTCACACTCTTTTTATTTGAAAGCATTAGTTTTGTGGCAATACCAACACATAAATATACGCATACAAATACACACATACACACACACATGCACACATGCACGCATGCACACAGTACTGCCCCTGCCCCCATGCTTCTGAAAAGCACACCACCACCACCATTATAATCCTCAAGTTGCTGAAACTTAGACACGGCGGAGTTTCTAAGAAAGTAACAGTCTAGTTAGAGGTGATTTTTCTACTTAGGGGTCACCATTTAATTTAGATAGTTTAGGTAACATTACAAACTGGCAGGAATGTAATACCTATTAAAGAGAAAGGAAATGTCTACAGAATTTGCACTTTATAATGAGCACTAATTCCACTTTAGAGGAGTCAAATGGTGATGGAGAGGGCTGAGTTTCTTCCCACTTAGATGTGAATTTTTTGTATTCAAAATAACAGAAACAAGTAAGATGACACAGGATGTAATTGTAGAACCACTTGCTGTATGTTCAAGTGTTAAAATTTCCATTCAGAATGAGCATCTTGGGGGACTGTCCACTAAAGCGGTGTTGATTTAAGTAGTATACAGTGTTAAAATTTCCGTTCAGAATGAGCATGTTAGAGGACAGTCCAACGAAGCGGTGTTGATTTAAGTAGTATACATCAGCAAAGTATAGCAGGGATTGTATTTTAAACTAAATCTTAGGGCATTTTGATGTGGAGCTTACTGCTTCTTTTTAAACAGTCAGCGCTACTGTGTTTTTGTAGGCAATTCAAAATCCCAATGACATTCAGCTTCAAGAAAAAGCTTGGAATGCAGTGTGCCCTCTCGTTGTGAGGCTAAAGAGATTTTACGAGTTTTCCATTAGACTAGGTGAGTATGTGTTTGTAGTTTTCATGGCCCACATATGGAGTTCTGTTTTGGTGTTTGAGTAGGTAGTGGGAACAGCTTGGCATATTGGAAAATGCCCCACATCCATCCACTGTGTCAAATGAGAGGCCATGTATGAACAACAACTCTTGTCATGTTCATTTCTTTCAGTCCACCACAAAGTTTCTTCCCCTGAAGTTATTGGCACATTTAGTGTGTCTCTACTAGTGATTTTTCTTCTTGGTCCTGTTCTCATCTGTGTCCAACTCTTAATAGTTTTACTGCAGGCTGATCACATTTCTGAATAACAGAGAAGTTGAAAGATAACAGTTTACCTGCGCACCCAACAAAGAACTTGCTTGTCTGGAGTCATATGATAAAAGTAATAGAGTAAAATATAAGAAAAACAAATATAACATTATTTCCTTAAGCTTTAAAAAACTGTGCAAGCACAGGAAGTACAGGATGGCTTTGTAGTTGTTGAGCAATGCCAAATCTGATTGGAAATAAGATCGATATGACCAGCAATAGGACAGAATCACTCCCCAGGGAGGAGGCTTTATTGGTTAATACAGTGTATCTTGAATGAGGAAGGCACATTCTACTCTACTTTTGCCATAAAGTGAGTGCCACAGATTAAGAGGAAAACAGAGAACTTGAAATACATTGGGGGAGTAATGACCATGATATTGAGAGGACTAGCAGCTAAGATCAAGGGAGGTACTTGAATGAACCAAACTGCTTTTCCAAGAAGAGAGGGTTTCTGACGACTCTCAGATAGGAGAGAGTAGAAGAGAACATAGACTTCTTTCTACGTTTCCTTAAATGGTAGACCCAGTGAATGGAAATTCTGAGGAACCAAACTTTTGCTCTACAGAAGGAAAACAATTCCTTATGAGAGCAGGCCAAGGTAGAACTGGCTGCCTCAGAACAGAGTGTATTCTTATAGATGGAAATATCTCAAAAAGGCCAGAGACATCCCTGTAGAAATGCTGTAAAAGTTATGTTAGAACTATATAGACCAGATGTCTGCAAACTTTTCTGTAAAGGGCCAAATCATAAATATTTTAGAGTTGTGGGCCATCCTGTCTTTTTTGCAACTACTTGCCTCTGCCACTCTCACGTAAAGACAGCCCTAGTCATTCCATAACAGAATGAGCATGGCTGTGTTTTAATAAAACTTGTGTTTATTTACAAAACGCAAGTAATGGACCAGATTTGGCCGATGGGCTATACCTTGCCAATCCCTGCTTTAGAGGATTGGTTAAATGACTCTGTGCTATTAGAAATATATTGGAGAACAAGCTATAAGGGAATGTTTAGAAACAGACAAGTGGGAGTGGTGAAAATGTTGCAAGAACTATAATGGAGGTAGATAGGGCAATGGGTACATAGAAAATTATTCCTGGGATTGAGTTAGTGTAGATGCAGAGAAAAGTTCAATAGGGGCAGAGGTCTTTCTTTGTAAAACCAGTCATCTAACCCATGTGTTTAGAGCACTGTCTCACCTCATCCTGAATCATGAATGGCTGTCTCATGCACATGACCCAAAAACACGTATTTGTGGTTTTCTAACAGTGTCAGAAATTGAGATTACTAAATATGTCCAGGTCCAGCTGAGCGTAGAGAGAAATTTACAAAACACTGTGGCCATAGGGGGTTTCCGCAGGGGAGACCCCCTGCCTGGTCATGTGGGATTCCTTCTCTTCCTGGTCCACATGCAGCACACCTCACATAGTTATCGGGAAAGACCCAATCAGGTGATCTCTGAGATTGTCAACTGAGTCTGGGAATTGTGTTATTTGGACTTCGTTGGGCCACCTCCAATATACCTATTTATCCCTTTGATTTTCAGAAAAAGCTCTTCAGAGTTTATTGGAATCTCTGACTTGTCCACCCTACACACCAACCCAACACCTGGAAAGGGAGCAGGCCCTGGCAAAGGAGTTTGCCGAAATTTTACATTTTACCCTTCGATTCGATGAGCTGAAGGTTAGGCCACATGTGCTGTGAAAATTTAAGGAACTTGTACTGAGTACCTACTGTTTACAGCTGCTCTGTTAGTGCTGTGGGGTGGGTGGGTAGAGAAATGAGTAAGATGTAATTCCTTCCCTAGAGAGACATATAATGTGGTGAGAATTTGCATTCCATGTGGTGAAAGTAATTTAAGATGATGATTTGTATATGGAAATTTTAAATCTGCCAAATGAAATCAGAGAAAACCTTTTCAAGTATCTGTTCCGCATTGAGACCAAATATACTTTCCCTGAAATCTAGCCCACAGGGCATATTTTAAAATAATGAAGTTGTGGGTCCTTATTTTTAACCAAAAGTTGCTTTGGCTCTTATGTAACAAAGAGAAGTCCTGGAGTATTTATAAAATCCAGTGTCTGGGCTCCTAATGCATATCCCCCATCTGATACTGAGAGATGACTTTCACTCTTGTCTTCTGAATTTCAGATGAGGAACCCGGCTATTCAGAATGACTTCAGCTACTACAGAAGAACCATCAGTCGCAACCGCATCAACAATATGCACGTGAGTCCCTGGGTCGCCTTGAACTTGGCACCGTTCTCCATGGCTCTTTTGATTTCTGCATCAGGCAGAGCACAGAGAGAAGACAATGTCCTTGTCTGTAACTCAGTTCCAGAGAAGAGTATTTGGAGCGTTTGACTTTCTGTTTATAAATCCGTCTTCTCTTCTTATTTTCATCAGCTAGACATTGAGAATGAAGTCAATAATGAAATGGCCAATAGAATGTCCCTCTTCTATGCAGAAGCCACACCAATGCTGAAAACCCTTAGCAATGCCACAATGCACTTTGTCTCGGAAGTAAGTGAAGTTGAGCAACGAGGTGCTTTTTTTCTTAATTCCATACAAGAGCTGCAAGCAGAGCTAATGTACATTTGTGTCTCCTATTTAGAACAAAACCCTGCCAATAGAGAACACCACAGACTGTCTCAGCACAATGACAAGTGTCTGTAAAGTCATGCTGGAAACTCCGTAAGTTAAATCAGAGGTGTATTTGTGGTTGAGACTTCACCCAGCCAGTGTCTGTTAAGATGATGATGTTAATGACATGTACCATTTGGGTCAACACCTTAAAGTTTTCATGTATATTATCTGCTTTAATTTCATTAAGAACTCTGGGTGTTAGGTGTCACTATCACTATTGCATAGCTGAAGAAGCTGAGGCCCAAAGTGGTTGACTGACATCCCAATGACTGCATAGCTTGTTAGGTGGCAGAACCAAGGCTCAGATCAAAGATGCTGTAGAAGATGTGTAAGAACCAAATGGAGGGTGTGTTAAATGATGGGGCATCATGATAAATATATTGTAGAGAAGATGTAAAACCAAGAGTTGACATGATAAGACTGTTTCAAGAGTGAGAATGGAGGTCTCTCTCTCTCTCTCCAAGTTTTTTTTGTACCTAAGCTAGTTACTACTAGTTAGATTTAAAAATTATTGAGACTATTGGGGATGAAGCAGCATGGTAATCTGTGCTCGAAATTCTGAATGCCACTTATGTCTGTAGCCCCTACTATGCCTGTAAATAACTGGCCTGACTCTCTGAGCGTTGGTTTCCTCATCTAATGAAGTTTCCATAAGACCGTCTACTTTGCAGAGTCTTTAGGAAGACCAAGGCATCAAAAGTACCTTATAAAATCTGATAGCCTGTTCAAATGTAAGATGACACTAATTTCAAATATTTCACTTGTACCAAAGTTAAGATTTATTCCAAGGCAGAAATAGTAATCATCTTCATTGCAGAGCCAATTCATAATGAAATAGATGTAAGAAAGCCTCTAGAAAAAAAGCCTCTAGAATTGGCCTGAATTATCTGAATCATCAGTGACCCTGTCAAGGTAAGTGAACAAAATTCAAACTCTACAAATACTCTCGGATGCTCAATGAATGGTACATAATTTTTTTAGGTATTTTTGCCAATCCAATACAATCTGCAGCCTGTGTTTTAACAAAGGAAGTTACTCCGACTGGAGACATGATAGCTGCTCCGTAGAAATGAGCCTGATTCTTTTTCTCTGTAATGAAGCCATTACTCTCTATAATCTTGGACAGCCAGAGGGACCTGCTATAAAATATTCAAGATTGATGGGTGGAGGAGTGATGTACATGATGAGCTACCCTGCTGAAGGGCAGATGAGAAGGGAATTTACTGCCCTTTAATTTACCTTATTTTCACACTGAATTGCTGGTTGAATAGATTCAAAGATAATTATCATCATGGATTTACTCAGGAACATATTAACTGGTTGTTGCAGGTCTGGGATTGTTCCCAAGAGAAGATTGGAGGCATCTAAAGTATCCAGTTGTGGGGCCAAAGAACGTACATGTTCTGACAAGGAAGTGATGCCGCTGCTGTTTCTTCTCTTGCAGGGAGTACAGAAGTAGGTTTACGAGTGAAGAGACCCTGATGTTCTGCATGAGGGTGATGGTGGGAGTCATCATCCTCTATGACCATGTCCACCCTGTGGGAGCTTTCTGCAAGACGTCCAAGATCGATGTAAGAATAGTAGTGAAATGTGCTTTCCAAATAAAGGACCCATGAGTGTTGCCAAACAGACCTTGTTTCTCTTCCTCAGGCTCCTCAAGACCACTCCACTGACAGTGATCTTTCTAATATGCACAGCCCATCCTGGCAGCTGTCCTCACTGCAAGATGTCCAGGCTTTTTCATGTGCTTAGGACAAAACACTTAACCTCAAAAGCATAGTAGCAATGCTACGATGCTGATCCCCTCAGGCTCTAATGGAGCTGAGCAGCTGGACAGTCACTCAGCTGCACGCAGTCCCTTCATTTACCCAGTGTGCTGTACAAATAGATGGTTTCTATTCTATATGTGTCCTATTGTGAAGAGTTGGGAGATACTGCATTACAAGACACCATGGTCAAATCCCAGATTACCCTTTCACTTCCTCTCCCACCACTCCCTACCTGTTGCTCCACTCAAGTCCCATGCCTTTCCTCATCATTTGGATATACATGATATGTGTGAGTCCTTTCTCCTGCCCAGAGAGCCCTTCCTCTTCCTCTCTGATGGGTGGGTTCCTTTCAGGCATGCTTCAAACGTCACCTCATCTAAGAACACATTTTCTGCATGGGATGAGCCTTCCTGCTTCTCTGGCCCCCAGAGCACTCACTGTTTTGTATTTTCTGACTCCCCCACAGACAATTTCTTGACAAGGACAGAGACCATAATCTATACACCTCATGTCTGCTCTATTGCCTCACACAGTACCTGGCACATAGTGGGTGGCACTCAACAGACACCCTGTAGGGGTTTTGATGGATGAATGAATGAATGAATGAATGAATGAAGATAATTGAAAACACATGATTTTGGCGCACAGTTGCTTTTCTGTTGATTGTGGCATAAAGCACACCTCCTCTTCATCCAGCACTTGCCTGCAGCACCAACCCAATAGTGTATCCCATGTACTCATTTAAAGCCTTTAAAGTGCAGAATAGCACCTCTTGGTAGTAACTTACTTACTCCAGAATAGCTGAGTCTGGGTGGCACACTGTGTTCACTCATCTGCAGAGAACAGCGTCCTGATGCTCTGGCCCTATGCAAGAGAAAGTCTACATGCCCAAGAGGGCCATAAGTCTGAAGAATGCAAGATAATGTATCAATGAAAAATGTAACTTGAGGCCGGGCGCGGTGGCTCAAGCCTGTAATCCCAGCACTTTGGGAGGCCGAGGCGGGTGGATCACGAGGTCAGGAGATCGAGACCATCCTGGCTAACATGGTGAAACCCCGTCTCTACTAAAAATACAAAAAACTAGCTGGGCGTGGTGGCGGGCGCCTGTAGTCCCAGCTACTCAGAGGCTGAGGCAGGAGAATGGCGTGAACCTGGGAGGCGGAGCTTGCAGTGAGCCGAGATCGCGCCACTGCACTCCAGCCTGGGTGACACAGCGCGAGACTCCGTCTCAAAAAAAAAAAAAAAAAAAAAAAAAGAAAAATGTAACTTGGGTTACTTATTTTGAGTTTCTGGATTCATAGTATGGTTAGTCATGTTTCTTCATAGACTCTTTATTATTTTTAATGTAATCATTTCTATTTACCAAGAAAATAAGTATTTATGTTAAAACATTTTGACATTTAGGAAATTAAGATGTAGTAAATTAAATATATCTGTAATAACCTCACCATAGGCGGAGGATCACCGTTCATACAGCAGCATATGTGTGTACCTTCTTTTAATGTAGATGCTTGTGTGTATGTGTGGATGTCCTTAACAAATTAGGACCCTGCTTTACGTGCTGTTTTGAAACATATTTCATTTACATAGAAGTATATTATGGGCATTTTTATACCAATAAATATTTTTACTGTATCCTTTGTGAGGCTTTAACATTTTCGTACTATAGATTGAGTATAAATAACTCTATAAATATTATTTGACTGTGGATTGAGTTCATTACCTGAGACTCATAAGATATTCTCATTGCCATAGCCATTTGTTAACTTGTCACAGAGTCAACAATTAAAAATACACTGGGTAAAATTATGCCTTGTAGCCCTTATCTTTAAAAAGCTTGGCTTTATATGTCATTTACTGAGTCTTTCAGTCAAGGCTGTAAACAGTATATCATGTTAAGTCTTCACACATAGTCTTGATGAAGTTTGCTTTTGTCCATGGAGGTCTCACTACATAAGGTTTGTTCATACGGACGTTTGCATGTACCTCTAAGAAAGTTTCAGGTTTACCAAGCACAATAAACCATTTGAGACTGACCTTTTTTTTAATGACATATAGGGTCTCCATTCAGATGCTAGTCTGTTTCTAAGCCAGTAGTTATAGGCACTGGGCTTATAAATCATTAGGGCATCAGCATCAACTGTGAAAACCCCAGGATCTCTTTCTGAGGGCCTGGGGGAGGCACTGTGTGTGTGCTTACAAAGGGCATGCTTTGGAGTGCAGAATAAACATGCGGTGAGCTCTGGAATGCCAGGGGAGGGAGAAACTCATTTTGCTGAAGAGCAGAGACAGAGGGTAATGTTTGAGGTGGACCTTGAAGAAGATGTAGGATTTTCCCAGGAGGACAGAGGGAAAGCAGAGTCCTCCAGGCAGGGGGAATCATCAAAGTGGCCGCCAAGGCGGCACAAGCCATTTAGAGAAGAGATGCTAATTGTGGACACCAGGAAAGGAGGGTTGGGGTGAGGTGGTGTTTTCAATTGGTTTCCTTGGAATCTTTTGAAATGGCCCAATAAGGAATCACCTCTTAATCCCTGTCCCCATCTCAGATTTTATCCAGAATTCCAGACCCCATTTCCCGTGGACCCCTGAAATATGGCCATCCCCAAACCAGAGATTCCCCTCCCCTCCCAAACCTGTTCCTTCTGCTGGGTTCCTGTCTCAGGTATTTCATCACCCTCCAACAAGTCTAATCCGGAGCCTAGAATTGTCCCTGAGAATGAGGAATGACTTCTTCACCGCATATCTCATCAGTCACCAAATCCTATGGAGTTGACCTCCGATTAGTCCCTGTCTCTCCCTGCTCCTCCATGCCCACTGCTGCTTCCACACTTCACCACCCTCAGGGGCTCTCACTGCCCCTCCTCTCTCTGTTCTTGCTTCCTTCTGGTCCCTTTCCATATTAACCGCATCACTAGATTATTTAACACTTATCAGGGATGTTTTCCACAGGTAAAGGCCCCCAACTCCTGAACATGCTGTTGAATTCACACTGCATCTGGCCCCAAGTGCATCCTTGACAGCATCTTGTTATTCACACCTACAGTTTTAATCACCCTAAGTGGAACTCCAGATTCCCAAACAGTATTCCTTGCTCTTCCACCCCTTCCACATCTGCGTTCTCACTGCTTCTTAGGCCTGGTTCACAAGAACACTTCCGCACTATGATAATCAACTATGCAGAGAGGGACAGAATGCATCCCTGGGTCTGATGCCATCTCAGGCCTGGGGTGGCACATACCTGGCATGCTTGTAGCTTCTCCCAATCCGGTATGCATGACAGACATCTCTTGTTTGCCATGACTTTGTTTTTTGATAAACCTATAGTGATCCTCACGATTCCCAACCCTGTGTTCTGGTAGCTTCCATCAGTCTATCAGGGTCTTTCAGGCCTGTAAGATAAAGCTTTTGACATACAAGAAGCACAATGATGGAGAATGTTTCTAAGGGCTGTCACAAAAGGGGCCCTTAGTATAACCAAATCCAATATATAACAGTGTGTGAATAGCTTTGCAGAAAGATTCTTGCCTTGCCAAAAAATACTCCAAGATATGCATGATGAAATGTAATCTATATAAATTCAGTTTCCATGCACTTCCCAAATTATGGGTCAACTGTATTATACGGACACAAAAAGCTAAGACACTTGCCTAGGTTTGTGAAGATACTAAAGAAACAAGCATGAAGGAAACTCAGGCATTTAGCCTCTGTGAAGTTCACATTCTGAACAGTGGCCCTTCATCAGTCCTCTCAAAGATGGTTGAGACATAGACCTGGACCTCCAGGAGCTCCTGGTCTAGTGAAGGAAAGAAGTTAATATGGGCACAAATTCTCCAAGTTTCTCTGACAAATGACAGAGCAGTTTTGGGAGCACGGAAAGGTGTTGGTTGCTTCTATCTAATGAGGGTAATGAGGTCAGAATAGGATTCTAGGAGGTGCTGGTCTTCAGCTGGGTATAAAATAAGTGTTAAGGGTTTGCCAGTCAAACAGGTGAAGGACAGAAAACATTCAGGGCAGAAGAATGGCATAAAATTATTCTGATTTTATTCAGTAAATCTCAACTGAGCACTGAGTGGACGGAAGGCCCTGCATTTGCCTCCATAGTACAAGGCAAGATCAAAGTCTCAAGTCTTTGTCCTTAAAGCCAGGCAAGTAAAATGTACAATTACAATAGGGTATGAAAATTGATGATGATTGCAGTCATACAGAATCCTCTAGAAGCCCAGAGGAACTGCTCACCAGCCTGAGGGGGTAGGAAAGCCCGTTGGTCATTTCTGTGTTGAATTTCTATGAGAAGAAATAATGTGACATTATAGGCGTGTGTTATTGTAGGTAGATATTGGCATAGACAGTATTACTAAGATATTAACAAACATTGTGCTTTCTCCTCCTAGATGAAAGGCTGCATAAAAGTTTTGAAGGAGCAGGCCCCAGACAGTGTGGAGGGGCTGCTAAATGCCCTCAGGTGAGCTTCAACCCTGTGTCAGGCTCACAGGGAACAGCCAACATTTCAGGGCTATTGAACATTTAAATACTGGTGTGGATAGCACCAAACTTAACCCTTGCATATTTTAACACATTGAATCTTCCTAACAATCTTTTGAGGTCGGCACCATTTTTATCATTCCCCTTTTTAAAAATGGAAAAAAATAAGATTTAAGGAAGTCAAATAACTTGCCAAAAGTCACACAGTAAATGGCCAAGCTAGGACCTAAACCCAGGTTTGGGTGACCCCACGGGTCATGGACCTAATTCTCAGCCACACTGCTTTGGGGCTTATAGGGACTCCTCAGAACAAGAGGCTTCCAGGCTCTCACTTTCCACTTTACCAGTGGTTTCCAAACCTGGCTTCACTTGAGGATTATGTGGGTACCCTTTGAAAACATTCCATGTGATTCTGACTGCATGTGACTCAGACCAAATGAATTAGAATCTCTGGGCTAGGGTCTCAGGTATCCATTTTGTGTTTCTTTGTTTATTCTAAAGCTCCCCAGGTGGTTCACATGTGCAGCTACCAGAATTGAGAACCCACTGTCTAGATGCCTAAGTATTTGGCCAGCTGTGGCATGTTTCAGCTTCTCACTGCTAACAAGTGATGCCTAGGCAACTGCTTTCTTCCCAGGGATGCATGTGCTTAATCCGTTTCAGAGAGGGGATGCTTTTTTTAGCTTTGACACATCTATAAGAATTGCTTGAATCACACTGCTATGTAAATCATTCTGATACTAGATTGCAGTCTAGAAGGTTTATGGTCCCTGTTGTCTTATTCATCTTTAATTCCCCTGTGTTCCTCTCAGTGTTGTACATGCAGTAAGTGTTCAATAAGTCTAAGTGGGATGGATCAATAATGCTCTACCTATGTACACAACACTCATGTTTTATACTCCACTTCTAATCACATTGTCTCATTTAATCATCACAAGTTAGAGAGGTAAGGCTGATCTGTTACCCCCACTTAATAAATGAAGAAACTGAGACACACATAAAATGAACAAAATAGACCCTGAGGTTGATGCTGTTTTGCTGAGTTGCTAAGTCATTATCCTTTAGAAGAGACTTAGTATTAATATAAGAGCCTTCCAGAGTCTGTGGGAAAAAATCAAGGTTTTCTCCTGGTGTCCATTTCACACCAGGATGACTTTTTATACACAGGAATAAAGCTTTAACTTCTGAATGTGTTGAGCTTTCCAGCTTCATTCAATCAAGCAAAACCCTGTACTAGGCCATGAGTCCCATCTGATTTGTTAGAATTTGTGCCTCCTGGAGGCACTGTGATGATGTCAGAGGAGAACAGGCTCTCCAGATAGCAAAATATGGGTTTGAATCAGAAATCACAAATCACAAATCTCAAATCAGTAACCTTGTGATCTGGAATAGGTCATTTCACCTCTCTGAATCTTAGTTTTCTTTTCTATAAAATGAAGGCAATAACCTTACCTTTACAAAGTTATTGTAACACGAAACTTAACATGGAGTGCCCACGACCTGGCCAAAGTTTTATTACGTGTTAATTCTCTTTTGCTTCTTTTGCATAAATGATTTCTACACCCGGCTATTGGGAGGCTGCAGATTGCACCATTTTTGTGGGTTTGCTTACCTGGATTTGTGCCCCCTTGTGGTGGCAATGAGGTTAATTAAGCATTGCCAGGAAAGTGGAGAACCATAAACATTCAGGTTCTGGGCAATGTTGCTATGCAAATCTCTATTCTGAAATGTGTGAGTCAGCAGGGGCAGCCTCAATGGTCAGGATTCTGCACTCAATCCTGTGAAATCCACCTCCCTGGTAAATGAGACCGCTCATATCTCCTCTGTGTAATTATTTGATTATGTAAAATATCTACTTGGTTTAATAACCATGATACAAAATTCCTTTGGAAGGAAGAATCAAATATTAAATCTGTCTGAAATGACTGTGAGCATTGAAGTGTGGATTTTTGTCTAAAGAAATAAGCCCACATATCAATTGTGTTTCCCAAGGTAACGATGGGCTGGAGCTTACACAGAGCACTGTTTGCCGCTAACCTCTACCATTCTGTCTCCATCCAGGTTCACTACAAAGCACTTGAATGATGAATCGACTTCCAAACAGATTCGAGCAATGCTTCAGTAGAGCTCTGCTCAAAGAAGAGGATCTATGTGCTGACCTCAGAAGATGTATATGTTTACATAATTTAATACAGATTGATGTTAATACTTGTGTATTTACATAACCGTTTCCTTCTTGTCACTGAAATATATGGACCTTAATTTGTATCCTAACTGACTCAACCCAGCAGAGCATAAATTGACTTGAGAGCCTTACCTTTGATGTCTGAAATGAAACCCCCTTCTCCAAAGGCAAAATTCAGAGACTTTGATCTTTGCTACTGGAGTCCTTTAACAACACCTGTAACGATAAAAAATTCCTAATTGTTTGTGGTAGTATTTTAATTCTAGACGTGTTATCTCTCTGGGACATATAGTTTATAGAAACACAAAATATTTGATTTCCTGTGTCGGCTCAGCTACAAGAAACACAACTGTTATCTTGACAGAGGAAGAGGGGAATCCAAGAAAAATGCATGTGGAGAATTAAACCCAAGTGTTCTGAATTCAGCACATCCCTTCTCTGTCCTCAGACTGGAGTCCACACGTGCAACTTTTCTGTTTGCACGTGTTTTATTAATCAGCATATTCCTTTTCTGTTTGGATTTATATCCCTCTAATGTTCTCCTTTAATGTTCTCCTTTAATTTCACAAGAAAAAAAAAACTCCTGTATTTTAATCAGTTAGTAGGAGAGCAGCAGAAATAGATGGATGTGCTGTTGCCACTGGACTGATGAAGGTGGCTGTCTTGGAACTGGGAGACAGGTCCACAGAGGTGCACTCAGGCAACAGGACAGCCATCTCTCTGCTTCAGCCCTCTGCCTATAGGGATTAGGGAAATGGAGCTCTGGCTTTGAAGTTATTTGTGAGTTTAGCAACTTCCAGTTACCTGCAGAGTGCTGGGTGCACAGCACCCCCTCATAGGAGCCCTGTTCTCTGAAGACTCTACAAGAAAAAAGGTCTAGGGTACTCCATTAGCTACCAGAATGGTATAGGGGAATTTAGAGGGGAAAAAAATCCATGTTTTCTGTTTCCCAGGTTTTTAAAAAGTAGCTCTTCCCCAACCCCGTTGCTAGCTTGTTGCAATGTGAAAGCTCTGGTGCACCTGAATTTACTCCTGGCCTTACTAATGATTCATAGTGTGATCTTGGGAAACGTTTTTAAGCTTTCTGAGTCTTAACCTCCTTGTCTCTAAAATGGGCAATTAAAACAATCTTCAAGAGGCCTGTAAGGTTAATGCCAATAAAACGACTGACTCTGCCCTTCTTCCTTAGGAAGTAGTATCCAGCAAGCATTGTCCCACCTTGTCTTGTTGATGAACAATATTATAAAACCTGCAGTCATTCTGTCTGTAGATCAGAGCTTAGTTCGAATGGAACCATGAAAATCTTTGATTCTGACCTCCTAAGGAAAATGAAACCCAGAGGGTGTGGTCATACTGGATGGCTCCCATGCGGGCCTAGAACCCAGGATGCTTCACTCTTGACTCCATGTTCTTCCTTTTATACCATATGGCTGTGAATACATACTATGGGATGGGATTCAACCCTTCTAAGTAAATCCTCAGTCTGGTCTATATTGTTACTTGCCTGTTTCCAGTAGAAGGAGCCACCCAGACGTTTAGTGAATGATAATCCTAGAAGTTGAGTCTGAGTACATCAGAGTTTGGCATTATTTGCAATATCCCAGGAAGGAGCTGTAAGACACCATTGCTTTCTGGACTTTAGTGACCAGCTGATCTACCCTTGGATCCTCCAAGAAAAGGGAAAAAACACTTGTCTTATGTTGTTTTAGCAAGGGAGTTCAGTCAAGTGGCAGGAAAGATTCCCTGGTCTGCATCTAAACATCAGTCCACAGAGAAGGAAAAGGCTCTTTTACTTGGAGATTTTCAAGTTGAAGAAGTACAACTGCTTGGATGGAGGGTCTGTCATCAGAATAGAAATATGCTAGATGGTCTTCAAGACCTTTTTGAACCTATGGATTCTAAACCCTAGAGGAAGCCAGAATATGTGATCATACCATCTGAGGAAAGTTAGGAGATATTCATCTTAAGAGATATTCTATTTGGCAGTCACTTGTTACACTTGAGCAACAATTGTCTAAACTAGAAAGATAGAACCACACAATGTTTATCATCATTGGGTCAATTTCTCCCCCTCTATCGAGTGAGGAGATTAAGGCTTGAAGAAAGGAAAGGACTTGCCAACCACCACAGGGCTCATGAGGGACTTGGACCCATGTCCTGTGTCTCTACCACAGCTGACTCTCAGCTGGCTAAAGGAGAAAATGTGAGGAATTACCTGTCAAATTAGATTGAGCTCAGAGTAAATAGATGAGCACATTGATAACTCTAAATTAGACTTTCTACAAATGGGACCAAACATATGGAAGGGGCTGCTGGCCTGCCTCAATGTAGCCAGGCCACCTTGTCTCAAAGCCAAGACTCAGCAGTACATGGATTCTGAGAAGTCCAGGGTCTGAATTGTCTCTGATTACTGGAAGGACAGGTTAACTGAATGTCTGTGATCACTAACAGGTGATGGGCTTTGTGCCCACTCCAGAGATATTGTGGGAGACAAATTCTAACAGGCTGTCCTCCCGGCATCAGGAGTCATTGAACAATCATGGATTGCTGTGTTTGAGTTTTTGTTTTGTTTTGTTTTGTTTTTTGTTTTTTGCTTTGTTTTTGGTTTTTTGTGTGTATGTGTGTGTGCTGCATGCACATGCGTCCAAGACTTATGGGTGGTTTAGGGGAAAGTGCTAGCAACAGTGTCAATGTCATTGTTAACTATATTTCATATTTGAGGTCTCATTGTTTTCAAATAAACAGTGTTTTCCATGACTGTGATATTTATTTTTGGGAAAGCAACAAGGTAAAAATTATGTTTCTCAGATGCACTGCTACTTTGGCGTTATGACTCTTTTCTGAGAAACTCTTTGTGCACCACTAGGAATTAGTAGTGAAAAAAAAAAAAACTGGAAATGGATGTCTTCACATGTGCTAATCATTAGGGGTGGAGTATTAACAACCAGAAAGAAAGGTTTGGATATTACCTTTTAACTACTAGTTAATATCATGCTTGATCAACATTTGTTCCTAGTTATCACCATTAAATTAAGACATTAATGGTAAACTGAGGTTACTGATGCATCATCACATTTAAGTAAAAATAATTTCATGTTTTCCCCAAAGAAAAATTAAGCTTCCCAATCTTGGGATCCAATTGTGCAGTAGAATTCAGAGATTTCTCATTTAATCTTGTATCCTGTACAGCTACAAATATTTTTTAAATGTTAGGAATAAACATTGGAATTTTGTCTTAAAGAGTTCAAAACCTTGGAACCCAATTTTCTCACTACATCTGTAAGGGCCATTACAGACCCAAAGCTGTTTTGAAGTTTTCATATGTTGTTTGCTGAAGTCATTGTAACTTTTTGCCTGCTTTGCCTCTTTTTGTACAGGAGTTTTGAGTGTGAAATGAAAATTAAAGTTTGGTACCTATATTTAAAAATGCACCTCTATTTTATATAATACTGAGGGTTGAGTGGGTGATAAGCACATGATGATTAGTCTACATAGATATTTGCTAGACACGTACTCTGAGAAAACCACACAAGCGGCCCTTCACCTCTTTATACCTGAATTTCTTTTAGAAAAAAAAAAAAAAAGTAATACCCAAAATGTGCTACTCTTGGTAGCAGCTGTCTTTTGTTCATTTTGGCAAGAGAACCCTGAATAACAGCCAAAGGCAGAAAATTACAAAAAAGGGCAGAAAATGAACAGAGACATGATTGATAACTAGAGATGCATGAGTCCTGCTTGTCCAGAGATGCTAAGAAACACTAATAAGTGATCTTGTATGCTTTCTTTTGAGTGCAGTAGTACTTTATGGGTTTGGCAAGATCAGCAAATAACCTGTTTTACCTTGAGTATATTTTTCAGACAATGTAAGCCCTGAAATGATTTTTTTAGCTGTTCAACTTTGAGGCTTTCCTAGAGGATTATTTTTAATCCCTGCACTTCTGAAACTGATCACCTGAGACCTAATTGTGTGTACTCGCAGTGGCTCAGAATTCCCAAGAGAGACCTTCCATGATGCCCTGTGCAAAAGTCAAAAGCACAATTATTAGGATTATTTGTGGCACAAAGTGAAAAAAATAGAAATGGGAATTTTTCTGTAAATTGACAAATGGACAAATTTAAAGAGTCAAAAGCTAGAAGGAAAGAGAAGGAAAAGGGGCCCTGAAGAGTGTGCATGTGTGTGTCCCTAATTAAATGAGTGTTGAGAGTCAAAGACATGAATAAATAAGGAAGAGAGAATATGTGTAACTGTCAAGAGAAATACAGATAGTGAGGAACTGATGGATGATGGATGTGCAATTCAGAATAGTCTTTATACCAGCCAGAAAGTTGACTGTTATTCAGGGTTCTCTTGAAAGGATGGGGATGAGGAGCACAGCTAGCCAGATTCGTGAAACCTGGTGAATATTTGCAGTCTGTCTTCACACCTGATTTCACCTTTTGGCTTATCAATGTGTAGCTAGAATTTCCAGGTGTTTTCTATTTGAAAGGTCTATGTTGTATTTGACCATCACAACTTAAGTGACTGATTAAATAATACTGAATTGTATTGATCAAATTTATTTAAGGTATTCGTATTCTTTAAATACAATAATCCATCCAATACCTAAATCCTGGTGCAGACTGGCCCAATACGGTGCTGACCTCACCTTCATAGTGCCTCTTACATCATAAATAAAGTTATCGGCCATTCTGTCTGCTTCTGCTCAGAAGTCAAACTCTAAAGAAGAGAGGTTTTCTGTGCTGGTCCCATCAGGTTCCTGAGGTTGTGACTTTGATGCTGTAGTGCTTTCCTTGCCTATTTCTCTTACATAAATGTCTGAAAATTCTGGAACTGTTGGAAATTGATGGTCTGAAAATATGTGCTGCAAAATACCTCCATCAGATTGCCATTTGAAATTCTGCTATGTAGAATTTTAGGTAAATCTCATAATTTAATTTTAAAAGAGTGTCTTTGGAGACAGTTTTTGAAACTCAACTTAAGAAAATCTTTTCTTGGCAGGGCGCGGTGGCTCCTGCCTGTAATCCCAGCACTTTGGAAGGCTGAGATGGGTGGATCACATGAGGTCAGGAGTTCGAAACCAGTCTGGCCAACACAGTGAAACCCCATCTCTATTAAAAATGCAAAAATTAGCTGGGCATGGCTGTGCGCACCTGAAATCCCAGCTACTCGGGAGGCTGAGGCAGAAGAATCGCTTGAATTCAGGGGGCAGAGATTGCAGTGAGCTGAGATCGCGCCATTGCACTCCAAACTGGATGACAAGAGTGAAACTCCATCAAAAAAAAAAAAAAAAAGGAAAAATGAAAAAGAAAAAGAAAAGAAAATCTTTTCTCTATGAAGTCTTCCACTTTCTCCCATCAAATCTCACACTTCCAGATTATTTCTTTTATCTGCCGGCATTTTCTGTGTATCTTTAAATGTTTCTTGTTTGCCCTATGATGTGCTTTGTTACAAGATGGGAGCTATATTTTATTCACCATTCTTAAATCACCCAAGATGTAAAGTCAGTGCTGTGATTTGAGGAACAGAAGTTTTAAGAGGCTCCCTACACCTTGAAGAACATGCCTCTAGAAAATATCAAAAGCACTTGGGCGAGGCCATCAAATTATTTTCTTCCAAATGTCAATGTATTTGAAAAAATATTCCTTTTATATGAGACAAATAATAAAATCACTGTGAGGAAAGGTACAGTAGCAGTGGGGTTCCATGTGGATGTGAATGGGGAGTATAAGCTAGACTATGCATAGAGATGATAGGGAGCTCTGGGCTGAACGAAGTGAGTATTTATTATCTCTAGGATGTGTCATGGGCATTTCCACACCTATGATGCTGTGATTAATGCACACCCTTTTTTTTTTTTTTTTTTTTTTTTGGTCTATATGAAGTCTACTTGCGTACATCAAGGCTCAGGTCATTCTCCACCTCCGTTGTGAAGCTTTCCCTAATTATGTCAGTCCATGATAATCTTTCCTTTTCTGGGTCCCTAATGCATTTAACTTATTTGATACTAAATACAGGCCCCTTTATAGCACTTGAAATAAGCATTTGTTTTTTCTACTACATTTTGATTTCCTAAGTGTGTCCCTTAGAAGGCTGAGCTCAATATAAGCCAGTAGCCAAGAGGCTGCCTGCCAAGGGGAAACTTCAGGTTCCTGAGACCTGATACACTGAAACAAACCCTGAGAATTAATTTCTACAGCTCACCAACTATCCACAATAACAAATTACCTGCTTCCTTGGCTGGCCAATTTTATTTCAAGAGGAAATATTTACCTACCTGTCAGGATATTTTCAACTTCTGTGGATGCAGGCTGCAGCTTGTGGCTGCTCTGCCAGGAGTCCAGATGAGAAATCAGGCTGTTGTCTTGATCAAAAGTCAGTCAGCTAGTCCTGGCAAGGGCAGGAAGCCAAAATAGTAGTTAAATTGTGGTCTTGGGACATCAGTCTGGGACAAGGCTGCTACTTTATAAGAAAGCTGAGTTTGACACACTCAGAGGGAGAAAGGCACCAGAAGCAGGGAAGTTCACAGAACCGTACATGTTGATTCAGCACCTTGGAGAGCAACCTAGGTGTCGTGCCCTAAGAGCAGTCTTCATACTGGATTCTACAAGCCCTATTAGTTGGTTCAATTTTGTCTCTAGAACTCTGGTTATCAAAGACAATATGCTCCTTCTAAAAATAAAGTTACTAGGTAGCTAGAAACCCACTTTCTTCTTTGTGGAACTTCTGAATATCATACAAGACGGGCAGAAAGAAGTTGAAATGCCAAGGAATCACCTTAAGTGTTCATATTTATGGTGTTTTCAGATTTAAGCCAAACTTATAGGCATGACTCTTCCTTCTTCTTTAGCCCCACACCTCTTAGTCATACATATTTTTTTCAAAAGAGCTCTCAAAATATAGCAACTTCTCCCTAGTTGGTTTGCTTTATTTTTTCAAACCGTCATCATCTCTTCCCTAGATCACCTAGCCTTTTCTGTTGCTGCTGCATTTTTTTCTCCACGCAGCCAACACTCATTTTGCTGACATGTATCTGACTATACTAATGTCTTTAGAAAGTTTCCTGAAATATGTTCTCAGAGTTGTTAATTGGTTTTCAATGTTTGAGGTGAGAGGAAGATATCAATTTCCAAGTATTTGTGAAACAAGATTAAACACATTATTTTACTATTGTTTTTACTACTGGATTTTTTTATATATTGCCAATCCCCATGGAAGGGTATACCATATGATATATATCAATTCTCAAGTTGATTTGTCTAAAGACTCTTGTATATTTCACAAAACATCTGTAATTTCTCATGGACATTGGCATTCTGTAAAAACATTACTAAGTCAAACCCAATAGCTTGAGATACAAAGCCTTCTATGAGATAAATTGCTTAATTCTCCTATCTCACTTCTATCAAACATGTATCCCATTTTCCCATGCTACAAAAGTGGTCACAGTTTTCTCACATACCATCAAATTTTTCATAATTATATGTTGCTAATAATGCTTCCCCTTCTGCCTGAAATTCTACTTCCTTTCATATGCCTTATAAAATTCTATTCATTCTTCAAGGCCCTGCTCAAATGTTTCTTCTTCTTTGGACCTTTCTGTGTCCTATCCCAAAAAAGTTTGGACTCTTTTCTGTGGTTCTCCTCCCTCTCCTCTCTTTCTCTCTCTGCTCTCTCTGTCTCTCTCTCTCTATCTCTATCTCTCTATTGATCTGTCTATATACACACACATACATAATACATATACTTTAATATATATGCAGTTTTATACATAATCTATATAATATGGTATTTAATATTTTATTAAAGATGAGTGAGATAGGAGAAATAAACACATAAAGAGTCAAACATAAATGAAAACATGTTGTATATGGATGTTCATCATAATATGTTTCACTTATGTGTTTACTTATGCTTTCCTCCCTGAACAATGGATTCCTTAAAGGCAGTGACTATGTCTAATTTCTCTCTTAACCTCTCTATTCACATAATCTAATGGAATGCATAGCATTCAATGTCTGCTAAGGGCATATTTAAATGAATTCCCTCATCTCGCTTAGAGCTGAAGCCCAGGCCATCCCACCACTCAAAGCAAGATGACCTTGTGTGCTTTTACACAAACACAGTTCTGCCTGCTGATCTCCCTCCGGTGGGAGCTTCATTTTCCCAAAGACACTGGTCCAGAACTGCTATGTGGGATTCAAAATAGATGTCATGGTAATGGATATAGTCTGGCTCTTGCTCTACTCTCCAAGCCATGATTCTGGCATGGACTGTGCTAGCCTGGAAGAAGGAGCATCTTTTTGTATTCTTACAAAGCAAGCATGAATGATGACAGCCATGCACCACGCCATCCAGACACTATTGGTTCCCTGTTACTCCTGTTAGTGTATTTGATACTGCCAGTGTACTCCGCTACTCTCACCTAAATAAATCTTCCCACGATATGTCAATAAGATGCTGATAGGATTTTCCAACAGGAACATTTCCCCAAGATGTTCATGCTAGATATGGGTTATTGTTCAATGACACATGTGGGCAAGGGAGAATAACAAAACCTAATCACAAATATTTATCACTGATCTCTATGGTAATAGTCAAATTTAAGGGTGGCAGCAAGGTTGAGCCACCTTTAATGCTGAAAGCTGCCTGTGCCACACTAAGGTTCTTGGGTACCAGAATGGATACATCACCACAGATCCAGATATACCACAGAGTTGTAGTCCAATGCAATCATACAATATGGACACAGAGACAAGATTACCAGGTGGCATAGCATTTGGGCTGGTTGGCCTAAGAAGATAGAGATCGTCCTCAACAAGGTGGAGAAGTATAAACATACATATAAGGTAGTAGGCTTCCACTATGGAAAGTGAACTTATTTAGAGGATAGCTCTCTTTGCTGAGTTGTGAAACCCAGTTATCTTCAAAGTTCCTGGGTCAACAACGATGAATGCCTAGGCACTGAATAAGATGATGGAGGATTAGCCACTGGACCAGGGGAGCGATAACTAAAGCCACTTTCAGGATTGATCCCATCCACTGGCCTACAGTGAAAAGCTTCAGGCTTGATATAAGTGAAGTGTAGAAAACTATCTTTAAAACAAATAATGGTTTCCCATAATATGTCATTATTTAAAAACTTTTAATATTTTGGCATAGTTTATTATTATTATTGTTTACATGAAATAAAAAATTCTTATTTTCATATAGATTCAAACTATATATAATTATGTGTCTTGACTTTTAATTTAAAATATATAATGAACACCTTTCCAGGCCAGTGAGTGTGTGCATATGAGAGTGGGGCAGGTGTATACATTAGCACACACATACATACACATTATACATAAAATTTGTTTTTTTATATAATTAATCCAATTTATTTTCACTTACTTTTTAAACAGATTTATTGAGGCTCAACCTATTTAATGCATACATTTGTGAGTTTTAACATGTATGCACACTCACACGTAATGTGAAACCATAACCACATTACAATAAACGTGTTCATTATCCTGTTTCCTCATGCCCCTTCTTAATCTTCTCCCATTCCAACCCCTGCCATTCTCAAATGACCACTGATCTGCTTACTGTCATTATAAGTACATTTTTATTTCCTAGAATTGTTGTAAGTAGAATAGTACAATACTTATTCTTTTCTGTTTCATTTTGTTCACTCATCATAAACACTTTTCTTTTTTTTTTTTTTTGGACAGAGTTTTGCTCTCGTCACCCAGGCTAGAGTGCAGTGGCATGATCTCAGCTCACTGCAACCTCCGCCTTCTGAGTTCAAGCAACTCTCCTGCCTCAGCCTCCTGAGTAGCTGGGATTACAGGCACCTGCCACAACACCCGGCTAATTTTTGTATTTTTAGTAGAGATGGGGTTTCATCATGTTGTCCAGGTTGGTCTCAAACTCCTGACCTTAAGGGATCCACCGGCCTCGGCCTCCCAAAGTGCTGGGATTACCAGCATGAGCCACTGCATCCGGCCATGAAGGCTTTTAAATTCATCCAAGTTGTTGCATGTATCAATAGGTTGTTCCTTTTTATTGTTGACTATTATTCTTTTTTTTTTTTTTTTTTTTTTTTTTTTTTTGAGACAGAGTCTCGCTCTGTCATCCAGGCTGGAGTGCAATGGCACGATCTCGGCTCACTGCAGCCTACACCTCCCGGGTCCATGCCATTCTCCTGCCTCAGCTTCCCAGGTAGCTGGGACTACAGGTGCCCGCCACCACGCCCGGCTAATTTTTTGTATTTTTAGTAGAGACGGGGTTTCACCATGTTCGCCAGGATGGTCTCGATCTCCTGACCTTGTGATCCGCCTGCCTCAGCCTCCCAAAGTACTGGGATTACAGGCGTGAGCCAACGCACTCGGCCTGTTGACTATTATTCTATTGCATGCAGGTAACACTGTTTGTTCACACATTCATACATTTAAATTATTTGACTATCACAAATTAAGATATTATAAACATCCATTTGTAAGTTTTATATGGATATATGCTTTATTTACTTAGGAGTACTATGACTGGACCATATGGCAAAAATATTTAAAGTTCTCGAGAAACTATAAAATTGCTTTTCAAAATGACTGTATCATTTTAAATTCCCACAAGCAGTGTATGAGTGTTTCAGTTGCCAACAAAGCCTCACCAACAATTGGTACCACCAGCCTTTTTAAATTTAGCCATTCTAATAAGTAAGGGTAGTACCTTGTTGTGGTTTTAATTTGCATTTCGCTGAAGACTAATGGTGTTTAGAGTATATTCACGTACTTTATTTGCTATTCATATGTCTTGTTTGTTTGTTTGGTAAAAAATCTTTTCATATCTTCTGCTTTTGTTATTGTCTTCATTGTTTTCTTATTATTGGGGTTTCAGACTTATTTTTGTGTAATGAATACAAGTCCTTTATCAGATACAAGATTTTCAAATATTTTCTCATAGTCTGTGGTTGTCATTTCATTATCTTTACAGTAGCTTTAGAAAAGCAGTACTTGTTGATTCTGATGAAGTCCAATTTATCAACTCTTTTTCTCTTCTATTGCACTTTTGGAGTTGTATCTAAAAAGTTCTGTCTAACCCAATATCACAAACATAATCTCCTAGGTTTTCTTCTAAAAGATTTAACATTTCAGGTTTTACATTTAGGTCCATAATCGATTTGTGTTGGTGTTTGTCTATTTGTGTCTATGGTGTTAGGGATGGTTTGAATTTCATTATTTGCATCCAGATTCCAGTAGTTCCTACATAACTGCTAAAGACTGTCCTTTCTCCACCGAATGGCCTTTGCATCTTTGTCAAATATAAATTGACTGTATATGTGAATCTAATTCCAGTTCCCATTCAATTCCATTGATCTATTTGTATAACTTAATAACTTAGCATAAATACAGCACTGTCTTGATTATTGTAGCTTGATAATAAATCTTGAACTCAGATAATGGAAATTCTCCAATTTTGTTCATTTTCAAATTAATTTTGGCTGTTCTGGATGCTCTCAATTCCTTTATGAATTTTAGAATTAGCTTGTCAGTTCCTACCAAAAACATTATCCTCTTGAGACTTTTATTGAGGCTCCTTAGAATATATATATTAATTTGGGGAGAATAGACATATAAACCATATTGAGTTTTCCGAGCCATTAAAAAAAGTAGTAAATCTCTCCATTTGTTTAGGTCTTTAATTTTGTAAGATGTTCTACATAGATAATCTTTGAATACATTTTCTTCATCAGTTGGAATCCCTTTTATTTATTTACTTTTTAACTTAGAACGCTAACTAAAATCTTTAGCACGATGTTGAATAGAAGTGGCAAGAGTAGACATTCCTATCTAGTTCCTGATCTTAGGGGAATTCATTCAGTCTTTCATCTTAAGAATGATGTTAATTGTAGGTTTTATGTAGACGCACTTTATCAACTTGAGAAATTTCCTTTTTATTTTGCTAACTACTTATCAGGAACGCATACTGGATTGTGTCCGATGTTTTTTTGAATCTATGAAAATGGTCATATTATTTTTTTCTTTTTAAATCTATTTAAAATTAATATGGTGAATTATATTAATCGACTTTTGAATGTTAAACCAAACTTGCATTACTGAGGTTAACTCCACTTAGTTATAATTTATGATCTTTTTTATACATTTTAATATTTGATTTTCTTAAAATTTGTTAATAATTTTTGCATCTGTTTATAAGGAATATTGGTCTGTAGTTTCTTATCTTTGTAATGTCAGTCTGGTTTTGGTATCAGAGTGGTGCTGGCCTCATAGAATTGAGTTAGAAAATTTTTCATCCTCTTCAATTTTCTGGAAGATTTGAGTAACAGTCACCCTTCTTCAAACTCCTTGAACTTGAACTCTTCAATCATTTTGCATTAGCTTAAGTATCACTTTCTTGGGACATCTCATCTGGAATTCTTAGATTTTTTACATCCTTCCTAGTTATGTGTTACCATGATCCACTATATTTTTTCTTTCATTAACGCACACGCCATCTGTAAGTGCTTTATTATTATTAATTTTTCCTGCCAGACTTTAAAGTCAGTGTCCTTTTCTGTGTTGCTCACTGCCTTATTACCATTGTCCAATAATACTCAGTCCATAGTAAGGCTGGAAAACTTCATAGTTGAGTAAAATAATTTTTTGACCAAACGCTCTTAAGTATCTAATGGGAATATCATTTTCCCCTATGAAATAAAATGTAATCAAGAGCAAAATTATACAAGTTTCTAGTTTCTTAATATATACAATTCATATGCCCTAAAATGAATTCTACACAGTCATACTGTACAATTTTTTACAATACAGTAGTGTATACTTCTGGGTTCCCCTTGGTTTAGTTTTATTTAGTAATTTTATCAGTATTAATATTAATACTAGCATATTATATATGTGTGCACATGTGCAGGTTCACAATCTTTGTTACAGAGTTTAAAAGAATCAAAGATTTATTTTTTCTATCCACTCTAGCATTAACAAAAAAAACTATAGAATATGTGTTGTTTGAAAATCTGAAACAAGAAACCCTCTCAACCCCATTTTTTTAGGGGAGGAATTCTCAGTCGATATTCTCAATTTCTTCCACATTTGTGAACCTTGTTCATGTAGTCTACGTATTTCTTTTGATTTTCAGTGATCTGTATTTTCATAGAAAATGATACATTTTATCCACATTTAAAAATATTTAGTAAAAACTTTTATACTTTTTAAAATCTTTTTAATTATTTTCTCTTTACTTGTAGTTATATTCAGTTCCTTGGAACTATTTTTTTTTTAATTTTTGTTTTTTGTTTTATTTACCTTGATTAGACAAATACAGTATTTATCTATTTGTGTGTATGTATTTGTGCACTCTTCGTTGTATGTGTGTGTGTTGTAATAAGTAGCTATTGGACAATAGTAAATGGGTTGAGAGAGAAAGGGATATTCTAAATGCAGACATCCTAGGTTTTTATTTAAGTTTCATGACTTATTAAATGTACACTATTGGGCAATTTTATTTGTACCTCAATTTAATGGACTGTTAATGTGGACTGTTGGGCTGTTAATTATAAAAATGTAATAAAGGCCTTGTAGGTAGTAACCAATCAATAATTATTAGTTATAATTATTAATATATCTATTATAGTAACTTCTATCTTTATTTTCTACCATCTTAAATTTTCTACTCTTATTAACTTTCTTATTTCTTATTTTCATAACTTATTTTGTGGACTGTTTCATGCTTTTTTCTCTGTTTATGGGAAATCTCTTTCAGGAAATGCATTTTTCTATGGCAATATATTTAGTTGCATTTCATAATTATTTTTACCAGGCTGTTTTGTACTCTGTGTATTTTTTTATCCATTTAAGTGTTATTTAGGAGTAATTTTAAAAAATCTAAGTAGTTGAGGATTTTGTTGGGCTTTGCATTCTAATTTTGTCATTAATGTTAGTATTATTGCATGATGATCAGAATGTGTGATCTATACTATCATTACCACTTTGGAATTCACCAAGGTTTTCTGTGTAGCCTAATATAGTGAATTCCCCTGAAAACAGAGTTGGATACCAGGACTTAGGCCCAGATCATTTGTTTGGAAAGAAACCCAGGAAGCAGGGGCAAGAGGACAGAGGGAGTGAGACAGGGAAAGAGGAGCACCTGACAACAGATGCATTGTTGAGCAAGTTGCTTCTGTGGGAAACTAGCGCTCAGTCCTTTCAAAACCCTCTGAGGAGCCACCACGGAAACTCCTAAGTATTGTCTTTTCAAAGACTGATACTACAGCATTTATCCACTGTTTCCTAGTCCCCATTAACTGAACTTTGCCTGGGGTGAGGGTGATATTTGTGCCCCGTCCTTCTGAGATGCGCCTGTGCATGGACAGAGCAAGCCTCAAGCCTCTTTGACTTCAGAGAAAGCTGGGAAACTGAAAAGCGGAGGCAGATAGTTCAATGTCTGGGTAGGTCATAGGCTGTTAAGGTTGCTATAACTGTATGTCATAGATGAGTTCACAAACAACCAAAATTTATTTCTCACAGTTCTGGAAGCAGGTAAGTCTGGGATCAAGGTACCAGGCACCAGCAGATTTGGTGTCTGGGCAGGGGCTCACTTTCTGGTTCATAGACAATGCTTTCTCACTCTATTATCATGTGCTGGAAGGGGAAGAGGCGAAGGAGCTCCCTTGGTCCTTTTCTTATAAGGGCACTAATCCCATTTCTCAGGACTCTGCCCTCATGGCTTAATCACCTCCCAAAGGCTCCACTTCCTAACACTATCACATTGAGGGTTAGGATTTCAGTAAAGAGATTTTTGGACAGGACATGCACATTCAGTCTGCAGCAGCAGGCCACTGACAATGCACATGAACTGTCAACCACAGCTGCAGCTGACACCATGTTTGCCTCAGGGAGTATGGAGACCTAGATGACAGGTTATACATAAAGTCACTTGCATTTTTGAAGTGTGCCAATAATAATGTTTTGTTTTTTTAAGGATGTTTTTGAGGCATAATTTCCAATCTTTGCTTCTAATCTTGCACTGAGGGGAAGCTGAATACATCACAAGGAAGACAATTATATTTTGGTATATATAATAGCATAATCATGTTACGAGAAATAGGAATATAATTCTGTATCTTCTTATTTAACAAACGATGAATATTTTTTCTCATTTCTTTGACTAAGTTTATTTATGTAAAACTGGAACTTGAAGAGAAAATAACACTTTGGTATTAATTAAGAATAGATAGAACAGATACATTCTGAAATAATTAGCATTAATAATTTCCTGAAAATGTGTTGTCTTCTTTCCTGTTATTACAAATAGTAACACTCACCTGACAGAGCTACTTCTTATCTAGGCAAAAATGATAACCCTGTAAGAAAATCACATTTGTAATATTATATTATTAGAGAGGAAAACTTGATTGCCTCTCCTAATTATCAGACCTGTTCTTTTTTCTTTGATTTCAATATAAGTCACTACTACATCCTATTCTACTGAAAAGTCATTCCAAAAATTTTTGGACAGTTTCTTAATATGATAAAGTTCATATAAAATTAATTATGACAAGTAAAGAGCATACACTTAGAAGAACAGAAAGGGGAGCAAAGTAGAGTATATGAAGAACATCTAAAAATATTTAAGACAGATGATGGATTAACACTGCTACTGGTAATAGGGAATCTTATGTAACATAAGATGTTACAGATGGCAGGAATTACGGATATGAAAGGTTTCACATCGACAGACTTTGCTAGTGTTTTTAATAAATGTCCCATTCTAGCTTTAGACAGAGTTGGGTTGTTTGAGAAGCAGCCATGCATGGCATGTTGACTTCAACTACCTGTTATTAAGTCATTTTGCAGTCTTGAATTAGCAGGACTCTAACTGTGGAATTACAGTTTTCTGTGCACCATTTTTTTCAGAGGATTGTCAGTTTAGCATCCCTGAATTCCTGTTGTTGTACATGAACATCATTGACACGGGATAGAGCGGAAGCTCTCAGTAGAAACAGCCTTCATTTCTTCTCCTGAGCTCAGGCACTTAGGCATTCATTGTAGTGTTACTAAGTTACTTATACTCAGTGTAAGACCAGGTGCTAATTGCCAAGAATACAATTTATGAAAGTCATACAATTCACATGCTAGTTGTCAGGGGGCGGGGCATAAAAGTATGATTCAACTGGATAAGTATTGTGATAGAGATAAACACAAGTCATTGAATAGGAATAACATGGGAAATCTAATCTAGCCTGGCTGAGGTTGGGGGCAAGTCAAGAAATCTACCCAGGATGTGGCAGCGGAGCTAAGCTTTGAAGACTGGAGGTTAAAACATCCAAAGGGGCAAGGATGAGGCTGCCTGTTTCTGATAGAGGTCGCAGCATGTGCGACTTCAGTCAGTCCCTGATGTTGGAAGATTGAAGCCAGGTGAGATTTCAGCTGAGAAGAGGTATCAAACTATCACCTCAATCAAAATACAGTTTTTCATGAGAGGAGAAAAGAGAATCCTTTACCAAGTGCATCTGGATATCCTGGCTGGTTAGAGGATACACTACCCTAGATCGGAATAATACCTCTTGTTGGATTACTAAGTTTGGCTCAGTTTCCTGCAGGAGCCAATGTTATCGCATTCACCTGCAGCAGGTCCTGGGCTTGGACTGTTATCTGTTAATGAAGTAATGTTTCTTTTCTTTTCCTTTTTTTTTTTTTTTTTTTTTTTTTTTTTGAAACAGGATCTCCCTCTGTCACCCAGGCTGGAGTGCAGTGGTGCAACCATGGCTCACTGCAGCCTCGATCTCCCATGCTCAAGAGATTCTCCCACCTCCACCTCCAGAGTAGCTGGACTACAAGCATGTGCCACCACTCCCAGCTAATTTTTCTAAAAAAATTTTTGTAGAGACTATGTTGCCTGGGGTGGTCTCAAACTCCCAGGCTCAAGCAATCATCCTGCCTCAGTCTCCCCAAGTGCTGGGATTACAGACACGAGCCATCACACTCAACCATGAACTAATATTTCTAAACTTATTTTACAATCTGTGAGGAATGATTAATACACAGTAGCGGCGGAGACAGACATCAAATCATTCTCATTCTTACTCCCCAACTTAACACAGAGTTATCGGCAGCTACACAGAGCAACTCATCCAAATATGGCAGATAATGTCTATAATGCCCTTGTAGATGAGGTATTTTATCCTTAGTAAAATGCAACTGTGTTTGGCACAGAGTGTTTCTTCCCCCGGGTTGAGCCATGGCTGAGCACTGAAGTAGATGATCATCAATGTGTGCAAGGATGTTTATTGAGTTCTATCCCTTGTCCTGGATCCTGCCAGCTCTGACATTCAATAGCATGCCTCTTATTTTAAACTACAGTGAGGACACTGAATGAATGAATGAACAAAACAAGGAAAGAATGTTATTCGTTTAAACTTTTATTCTTTTGGGGATTTTATTTGTAACCTACAGGGCAAACCATATTTACTTAACTTAATCTATCAGAATGACATTTACTTCCTTAAATTAAGAATTTTAATTAACTAATGAAGATTTCTTGTGTCTTCTCTTAATGTTGATGTTAGTGTAGGCCATTTTGATGACAACTTTTATAGCTATAATTAAATAGTCCTAATAGATTTAGTTAGAATTTGCAAATAATAAGGAATATTTCATCTTTATTTTATAATTCATGACATGTCCAACTTAGCCTTGCAGTGGTCACTCGACTTTCTGTGTCTTCCCTTATTCCCTTTCACAAGTCTGTGCTTTACTTAGGGAAAAACCTTGAGGTACTGATAAAACACAGCTGTAATGTCCATGAAATTCAGAGATGGAACCACAAAAGAAGTGTCCTTTCCCCGCTTTGATATGTAGGGTAACGCCACCCCACAAGGCCACCGCACATATATCTCTCACAACTTAATCAGCATTAATCCCGATAGTGACAGCTTGGCATGTGTTCCCTGGGTTCTATACTGGTCAGAAATGCTCTTTTATGACATTCCTGGGAGGGGGTCATTATGCTGATGTCTGAGTTTCTCAGTGCTGGAGTGTCTATGCCTCTAAAAGAACACTTGTTAATTAACTGTGTGACTTTGATTTTTAATGAGTTTATATTCAGCCAAAATACATCTTGTTCTTACCTTACACTTGTCTGACTCTGCTGTTTGGATCTGTTCATTAATTCATTCAAACATTCATTTACTCTCCATTACATTCCAAGCACTGGAATGGATATAAACTGGGCCAAACAAAGCAAGGCGACCCTCTGTTCCCAGAGGTCTGAGGACAGTGACTAAGCCCCGTCTACATTTCTTTTCTTTCCTGCATCTTCAATTGTCCCTCACATGGCATGTTGTCCAGCTCTATCACTATCCTGGTCTTTTTCCTTTACTATGTGGCAATGAACTACTTACTGTGGAGGGTCAGATCCCTGCCTGTTTTCTGCTATCTCCAAAACAACATACCTTTACAATGAACAAAAATATAAATCTGGTCATCTGAGACAAGAATGAAAGGACAATCTCCTTGTGGATGGTCAACTAGCCTCCTCATCCCTGGTATGTCCCAAGGAGTCCCTCTCCCATAACGCCAATTTGACTCCCCAGCTGGACAGCAGCTTAGCTTCCAGAGGATGGTCCCAGAATCAGGCTGCATCGGATTCAAATGTGCCCCAACTGGGATGCAGACACAACATAATCCACCTCTTTCCAAGCACATTGCCCTGCAAGGGCTGCAGTTCTTTTTATGGTATTTGTGACCAACCAACTACTACCAATGCTCAGAAGCCTAAAATGTGACTGGTGCTATGAAAGTCAGAGTCCAAAAGGAAGAAAAAAAGCACCCAGTTTTTCTTCCCATGCTGATTTGACCTGGGTAATCTCTTCCAAGAAAACGGGGCACCACTCTCCCTAGATTGCTGTTTTTGGATCCTCCAAGAGGGCACTTTGTACACACTGAGCTTTAAAGCACATGGAACTAGCATCCTAAAGTCTCTGAGCTGGAAGGACACTTACAGGTTGTCCAGTGCCAGCCTTTCACCAGCAGGCAGGAGAGCATGCTCCCCAAGGGGAAATGATTGTCCAAGGGCTGAGCCAAAGGCTTGGCCAGAATACCTGGTCAAAATACTATTGTATTTGGTCAAAATATTGTCACTAAGAGTTTGAACTATAGGTGTGAGCGTTGGTCACATCCCTAAGATTAGGAGTCATCTCTCAAGAAAGGGGCAGACATTCCCATTTATAATCACTTCAAACAAGAGGTCTGGTCCTCTGTCAAGAAACTAGAATTTACAAGAAGACGGTTCACTACCAGCTGTGGTCACTCTTAGTCTTCTGAGGCTTAGTTTTCTCAAATCTAGACACTGATACAGGCAAATGTGGGTGCCTCGGAGTAGAATGCAAAGACGATGCTGATCACATGTTAGGAGCAGAAAGGAGACACCGCAGCCCTGGGCCCAGGCTGAAGACGATCAGGTTGTGCTTTACACGCTGGTAGTCAGTGCCCTGTCAGGAACTGGAGCAGCCCTAGGCATCTGTGGGGCTTGTGTCAAGTTCCACTGATCTCATGATCCTGATCTCTAGCCTGGCTTTCACTCTTGATCTAATGCCTGCCTCTTCTGTCACCCACCCCCACTCCACTGTCTTGACCTCCTCAAACACTGGCACCCCTTCAGCTCCAACCAAAGCCCTTTTTTGCCTTCCAAGGAACACTTTCACCCCTCCATCCCCTATGAGTTTCTCTCACCTGCGGACCACAGTTCTGACTGTCTGTGCTGCTTACTTTCTCACTGTTTCAGGGCAACTGCTTTCCTGAGGAATTATTTTTTTTATTCACTTTTTACATGGATCTCTGTGTCTTTCTCCCTAGCAGAGCTATAGTCTTCTAAGGATATGGAGATAATGAGGCTTATAATTTTCTGTGTCTCCTCACTGTGCCAACCCCACATCTCCTGCCAGCTCATAGTTTCCAGGCTGAGGCCCTGTACAAGACAGGACTTGAAAATGCAGATGCACCAACTGGGACATGAAACTCTGGAGGCCCTTGCATACAGGAAAGCAAAACAAATTGAATCTGTCACTGGCCCACCCTTTCTAGGGCTTCCCATGGTGCTCTTGACTCTCTTGGGTTGCCAATGGGATCTTTGAAGCCTGGAAACCAAATTTCTTTTGCTAAAGTGTTGTGTTCCTTTATACTCAATTATTTAAAGCCCCATCTGCACTGGATACATCCTCTTTCATGGGCATTCATGTTAGATATAAACAACTTTACAGTCCATGCTGATGCTGGTAAGTCCATTCACATAGCTTTTCCTCTGACTTCCTTGTCAGTTTCTTTCAATCCTGTTTTCTCCAGCGAAACACTAGCAATTGTTTACAAATCAGTGTAGTTCTCACTTCTGGCATCATGGAAACCATGTACTGCTCTATCTTCTACCCACTGGGAGGATTTTCTTCACCACCGTCCTTTAGGGTTGCCCTGAGCAAGGTTGTGGTGCTTCAGCTATCCACTTTTGAGTAGTGCTGGCATCTGTAAACCAGTCTTGAATTGTCTCTTCCTGAGTCACCTGATCAAGAAACACCTCAGGGGTGTTTCTTTCTCAATCCGTAGCCATGGATTGAGAGAGAGAAGGTGATACAGCAGGAGTCTATTTTGAGAGAGTCTGAGGCACCTGGTCATGCAGCCTACTTGTACCTTCTAGGCTTGTCCAAGCTTTCTCTATGAAATACAATTTGCTATTTTTGTTAGACTGCTGTTGCGCAAGACCGCTTTTATCACTAGATAAGTCAGAGAATACTTAGTTGAATATGGGAAGCTCAGATCTCATAGCTGCCTAATAGTCATGGCTGGGTACTCAGATTCTATCAAGTAGAAGGAAACCCAGTAGCAAGCCAGAAGCTATTTCTCAAAAGAACAATAATTGCATGCAGAAGAAGGCAAAAATTTGTACTTGAATTGTAGAAGTCTTTGCTGTAATTCTTCCACAGATGCTTTCCAGATGCTCCATACAGTGCCCCTATTTTCCAAGGCCATTTCAAATATCCACAGATCTGTTGAATGATAAGGAACAAGTGGTAGTGCAACTCTCATTACAAACTGAACTTGCCAGTGAATTTTCTACTGTTTTCTTACTCTCAAATGTGGTGGTCTTACAAGTGACTCTGACAGTAGGTCAACATGGCACACTCAAATGTGATATGTGCTGCCTCCAAAATCCAAAATGCACTTTTAAATTTTGCCCCTGTTTTGTCATCCTAGGTAGTATGAGGTCCATCAACTTCTCTTTCTACCCTGGAGGGACTATTTCCAGATACTCCATAATAGTTAAAGAAACTTTACTGAGTCTAAGATGGTGGGCCCATGAATTTTTGTGGAGTTTGTCTCTACCCACTAGTTTACATGTCTTACTGAGGCATCAAAAATACTTGTCATTTTCTGCCCATAAGATCTAATCAATACAAAGTCATCACGTGTGTGATACTTTGTGGAATGTCAAATGACTCTGGACAGAAGAATCAACATAGTGTCAAGGCAAGACTGTGATGGCATACTGTTAGCCATGCCAGATAAAAACCAATTGGCTGTTATGGTCCTTGCAAATTAAGGTGGAGATAAATGAATTATGCATATTAATAACATTATACCAAGTATCAAAACCTGCATCGATTTAATCTAATAATAATGCTACATTTGGCATAGCAGCTAAAATTGCAGTTAACATCTGATTAAGTTTATATGATCCAGTTATTCTCTAAGACCTATTTGATTTCAACAGAAGCCAAATTGTTGAGTTAAATGAATATGTAGTAGGTAACACCACTTTTCTTCTTTCAAGTCTTTAATGTTGTCATTAATCTTTGCAATTATGCAGTATAGCCTCTAGTTTACTACCTTGGTAGGAAGAGAAGTTCCAGGTACTTCTACTTAGCCCTCTCTACCATTAACATCCTCATTCCTTGGGTTAGAGAGTCAATCTGAAGATTCTGCCAGTTGCCAAATATGTCTATTCCAACTGTAGATTCAAGAAAGGGAAATATCCACAGGGTGCATCCTAGACCAATTATGCCCACTGAGAGTTAGACTTAGGCTAAGACCCCATCTATCACCTGTCCACCATAAGTACCATTTTTGACTAGTGGGACACAGTGTCTATTAGGGTCCCCAGGAATTAACATCAATTCAGAACAAACACCTAATAATTGCAAAATGTCTGAGTATTTCTACTTCACAAATGAACATTCACTCCTGTAAATGGCCACATTCCCTTTTGGAAATACTTGGAGGAATATTTACGGTATGTACTTGAAGAAATGGTTCAGAGTCTTTTCTCAAGGAGACCTGGTCTCATTTCAATGCATAGTTTCTGGGGTTATGATTTTACTTAACTCTGGAAAGAGTCCTAGAGTGCTCACTTTGGTGATGAAAGTCAAGTTTTTTTTTTTTTCTCTCTCTCTCTCTTTTTCAATCAGATATAGTAGGATTTTTCCTCTTACACATTTAGCAATAGTTGATGTCCTACTAGATCTTTGTCATATGAAAGATCTCTGTGGCCCAAATCAATCCAAGCCCTGATACTTCCCTGGTGCCCTTCATGATAGAGGCCCCCACTTTGTCCTTAGCAGGTAAGTGCAGTCATTTGGCCTCTTTTTCTACACGAGTCTTGCATCTTCATTCAAATAAGGAAACACGTCATAATGGTGGCATCCCCTACATTCATGACTGATCTGTAAATGACAGGAACCACAATTTTTCAAGGGTAAAGGTGCTCCCCTTAGTAATGCATTTGTCAGTGTCTTAGTGAAGGAATTATACTCCCAGCCTCCTCATGGAACATAGCTGGGAAATGGTGTGCAGATTACACATAATTGAGTTCAGTCACAATATCTCACCAACCATATAGGGAAACTATGTCATTTTATCCTCATTAAATGTAGCCTAGGAGTCAGCAAACTTTTTCTGAAGGGTCACAGAGTAAATCTCTCAGGCTTACAGGCCACATGATCTCTGTCACAATTACTCAACTCTTGTTGTAGCGTGAAAGCAGTCATAGACAATACTCAAATGATGAAGTATGCCTGTGTTCATGTTTCAATAAAACTTTATTTATGAAATCAGGGAGCTTGCCCACAGTCTGAAGTTTATCAATCCTTAATATAGGCCACTATTGAGACCAAGTTTCAGTCAACCAACCAAGTAAGCTTTTAAAGCCTCCTCTAGATGCATGAGCAAGCACGTTATTTGGAATATCTAGTAATATCAAAGAACTTGACCCTGTCTATTCTTATATTCTATCCTCCTTAATCTAACACCCATAAAATCCACTTCTTGTCCCTCTGGTTTCTGCCAATATTTATTTGCACAATTTCAATCCTTTTTGGTGTAAGCTATTCCTACCTGGACATAGAGAGATATGGCTACAGCTATGAGTATAGTGGCAACAAAGGGTAGTTGTGGTGGGTTTTGAAGAGATTGATTGTCCACCATTAAGGCATTAACACTGGGTAAGGTTATAATAAGGTTTATCAAGGAAAGGGAGGCTAGTCTCCTAAGACACTGAAAGGCCAACTAATCTCAATGTCAAGGGAAACTCAGAAAAATTTGGAAGTCCAGTGTTACTGGTTTCATCAGGGTCCAACGAGACGTTCTCATTTCAAGTTTTAGTATCCTAACCTTTCCCAATAAGTGTCCTTTTACATGAGAAACTTGCAAAGACTCTGAACGCAACTGTCATTATAATTCAGCAACTTGCACAACAAATTTTGTTTCAGATTTTAGCAATATCAGCCCTTTCGCTATAAGAAGTAAGAGCATATTTTAGGGCTACCTTGAAAGCTCCTTGATTCCCAATCTGTGACTTCAGCTGATAGTCAAAGGACTAGAACTTGTCATTTTCTTTCTGTGGTTGCTTGAGCAACCACAATTTAGAGGAATCCATCCCACACCACAGTCTCTAGAGTCCTTGTGACTGCCACAGCAATCAAGTGCAGTGGCCACTAGAGCTCCCAAGGCATGTCCTCAGTGGGCGTTTCATCACATTCAGCCACAGGTGACAGCTCTGTCAATCATGATGCCATTGCATGTCATGGATTAGCATCTCACTTCCTATTGCAAAAATAAAAAACAGCACTACACTCAAGGTTAAAAACACAACCAAACCAATCCCCAAATCCCAGCTTTGTGTCTCTCTTCCTAGACAACTACTAACAGCAATTCTGACAATTCAATATCAGTCAGGGTCCAGTCAGAAAATAGAAACCAGAGGGTTATTTGAACAGAGAAAGTTTAACATAAGGGATTCTTATCTATAACAGTTGCAGTTAACCTATGAAGGTGTAAAAAATACTTGAAAGGATTCCCTAAGATTGATGGAGAACATTTAAAAAAGAAACAAACATGGAAGGAAGGGTCTCTTCCCCAAGGATGGACTCCCTTCATTGGGAAGGTGGGGTTTGCACTCTGCTGGTTGGCCAGGAGGTTCCTTAAGTCACCCCACATTGGAACTAGTCCACAGATACCGGGCTGAGGCTGATGAGCAGGGAACCATGGCTGAACATGGCAGAAAAAAAAATACTCTTCTCAGATACAGGTAGACTGACACAGGTGAGCAGAGACCCACAGAAGGAACTGGAAAGCAAGAAACGCACCTCTGGGGTGCATGTGGGCCACAGTTGACAGGCAGTTACCCACACTATGACTGGTAAACTGGGAACCCGTCATGGTGCAGGCAAGGCTGGGGAGTTAGCCCTAAGTGCCCATAAGAATCACTGGGGATCTGCCACAGGGGTACCACTGAAGATTAATAGAATATGCTCCACAGGGATGCCACCGAAACTTGATGGAGCTGCAAACCAGTGGCTGTCCCCCAAATGCCATGCTCCAAGTGTACACCAGAATCCAGAATCCAGAAGAGAAGCCCTCCTCCTGACATGTTCCTGCAGCGCCCTCTACTGAAGGTGCTAAATATTGCCCAAAGTGGCAAGGCGGACACATTTACAGGGTCCCTCTCCATTATCACAGAGCAAGGAATGAAAGGTGGATGCGAAACTATAAAACAATAAATCGTTATTTGCACAACGTCATGAATTATTATGATAGTAACAAATGTTCTACATTTTATCAAATCACCTGTACATTTTTTATTACCTTATTTAATTCCTCCAATTATTAACTTCATTTAAAGGATGGGGAAATTGAGGGTCAAAGGTGTTTACTAATTCAGAGTCCCACAGCTGGTAAACACAGGGTTCGAATGAGATTTTCGTATGTAACATGAATTTTTTCTACCGAACTCACCGCCTTCCACTGGGGGGACTAGAAGGAATAGAGAATACGTTGATTTTCCATAGACAAATATTAAACACCCACTCCAAGCCGGGCACCAAGTCAGGTATTGAGAAGCAGAGTAGATAAAAGAGACATGGTCTCTGCTCTCCTGGAGCTTACAGTCTGGAGCAGGATCAGCAAACTTTATCTTCAAATAGGCGGGCAGATCACCTGAGGTTAGGAGTTTAAGACAAGCCAGGAGTCCCTTGAGACATGGCCAAACCCCGTCTTTAACAAAAAATACAAAAATTAGCCAGGTGTGGTGGCATTCACCTGCAATCCCAGCTACTGGGGAGGCTGAGCAGGAAAATCGCTTGAACTTGGGAGGCGGAGGTTGCATTGAGCAGAGATGCACTCCAGTCTGGGCAACAGAGTGAGACTCTGTCTCAAAAAAAAAAAAAGATAGAAATGAATATTAATATTTTAGGGCTCATGAAGCAAAGAATCAAAACTGAGGATATGACATAGGTGCTTATATAGATATTTGAAATCTAACTATTTAAGATGTAAAAACTATTCTTAACCATTGGCAACTTCGTCTCAACTAAGCAGTTTATTGCACTAATAGTTTGTTGATCGCCAGTCTAGACAAAGAGATAGATAATGAAATAAATACATACGCTAGTGCAAAATGTAGGAAAGGCACAAACAAAAGGAAATAATTCTATGAGAGAAGTAATGAGTAATTAATTGTGACTAAGAAAGGACATTTGAACCAAGACCTAAAGAGTGACTTGTTAGCTGGGCGAAGATGGGGAGTTCTGGGCAGAAGCAACAGTTCCAAGGGAGGCAAGAGCTTGGTGCATTCAAGAAGGAATCAGAACACAACATCAACAACAATCACACACACACACGCACACACAAACACACACACACACAAAGCAGTGGAGCTGGAGTATGCAGCTCAAGGGAGAAGAACGTGGAACTAATGAGGAAGGTGGGGCGGTAACCCAGGGTCCGGTGTAGGGACCGGCCTGGAGGTAGCCGTGCCTGGGAACAATCAAAAGCAGAGGGGAAGGAGGAAGACAGGAGGGGAGCAAGCAAAGAGCAGAAGCCTGATTCAGCAGCGGGGACCTCACAACCTCCCAGTGGTGCGTGAAATGTCGTTATGTGTGTCAGCCTTCAGGGGAGGGCCTGTCCCTTGTGCCCCCAACCCTCACTGGCAACATTCCTTTCAGATCTGGACTTTGATGCATTCAAGAAGAATTCAAACCATCTTTCTCTTTCATAACTTAATCTGTTGTCCAGGTCAGACAGAAAGCACAGGAAAGCAGCCAACGGCCTCCCCTGTATAAGTCAGGGCAACTCACGGTCCCGGAGAAGGACCTGGAAGCAGGAGTGAGAAGACTTGGGTCTCTGCTCTGGCTCACCCTGGATCTCACCTTTCACCTTCGCATCTGGGTTCTGATTTAATTGGTCACAGAGACAGAATCATGTCATGGTTAAGAGCACAGGCTCCAGAATCAAACACTTAGGTTCAAATCAAGCCTCTATTATCTTCCAACTCCATAATTTGCTCATGTAAATTATATCGCTCATGAATGTCCCTCATCTTGAGAATGAAATCGTTATTGTACCTAAACGGCAGGACTGCTGTGAGGAGCAGATGGGTTGCACGAAGGATTAGAACATTCGGAAAGTAAGCGTTCTGTAAATGTTTGCTAGAATAGCTGTTTCTTCACTCAGTCCTTCAGTAATCACTGATATAGGCAGGGCAACAATTACTATCCCATTTTATGGGCCATGTACTCAAGGTGCAACAAGATAATGACCATTGTGTCACAGCTCATGGCAGAGCTAGTTCTCAAACTCACATCTTCCACACTCTAAGCCTCAAGCCCTCCAACACTCAAGTCCCAGCAGTGTCCTTGGGCAAGTCACTGCAGCCATGTGGGCCTCAGTTTCCCCAACAGTAAGATAATGGGGCTGAGAATGGACACGAGCTCCACATTCTCTTTCCATTCTAACCATCCACACACCTACAATCCACCCTGGAGACATGATCATTTTCAGACTAATTCTGGTTCTGGTGATGTGCTGTTCCTAGTTTGTCAGAGGGACACTAAGAGAGGAGGCCCCGCTTTCTAAGCACCAGCACTTTTCCAGGAAAGGTCTGTGTCAGCTGTCAGCCCTTGCTCTGTGTGCTGTAAGTTCCCTTGTCACATAAAATTCTCCTTCTGACACTGTTTCCCTTTAGAAAGAAAGTAAATCATAACTTTTCACTTAAGCATTTCTGCTTCTAGTCAGACCTGCTTTAGCCTGAAGTTGAAAAAGAGTATGTTTGGTTGGATCACATTTCAACTCAGTCTAATAGATATTTGCTTAAGGGGGAAAGGGGTTGAAGAAAAAAGGGAAATGTCAAAACGGAATAATAAAATGGTCTATAAACAGAAGCAGGTTTTCTGTGATATGTTACCCCGATAAACCCGATAATGGTTCCCAAATGCACTGTCCTGGGCTGATGCCAGGCTGGGCAGTGGGGGGCTTTAGGTTATTTTTAATTTTACTGTAGCCAAACCATGACCTCATCCTGATGGAATTCTCTCCCACCAAAGAGCTGTATCGAGTTATTTGTTGGCTGAAATTCATTTGAATGTGGATTCATCGGAAACATGTGTGGCCACAGAAGCAGCCGAGAGGGAAATGTGGGGGAGGCAAGAGTGGGGTTTTCAAGGAAACCCTTCCTTTTGTTTGAATGAAACATGCCAGTCCTTGCAGGGCCTCAGGCTTTGATAATGTGGGTCTTGGACCTGCTGTTCTCTGTGACCGCTCTGTGCCCTCAGTAGCCCCAGATCAGATCCTTGCTCTTCCCCCAGTACAGGAAATGCAGCTGTCCCCAGCATGGACCAGGGGCAGGCCCTGGGCAGCCACCCTGTTCTATCAGAACAGGCAGCTGACACAGACCTTTCCTGGAAAAGTGCTGGTGCTTAGAGAGCTGGGCCTCGTCTCTTAGCGTCCCTGTGACAAACTAGGAACAGCACATCACCAGAACCAGAATTAGTCTGAAAATGGATGAGGGCAAGAGCCTCACCCAACACCCAGCAAACTCACAGACAGTACAGTATACTGGCATAAATAACAAGAGCAATTCCTACTCTATCAAGTGCCTACTGTGTGTACGGTGGAACTGCTTTGCATACGTCAGCTCTGATCTTTACAACAAAGTAGGTGGTATGATCATTCTCCCTTTCACAGATTTAAAAACTGAGGCTCAAGATGTTAACTCAAGAGTACCTGGTTATTTAGTGGCTTAATCAAATTTCAAGGCCAAACCTGTTTTATATAAAACTTCTCCTCTAACCTCAATGCTTTTCCAAACAGAAGTCTTAAAGGGATTTAAAGAAAAATAAGATGCCTTTAGACTGGCAAGTCAAGGAAGGCTTCATACAGAAGTGGCATCTGAGTGAGGTATGAAGAACAGGCAGTAGTATTTGGACAAAGTGAGATATATTCCAGACAGAATAAAAGTCAAGAAGAGAGAGGAGGTATCAAGAAAATGTGAGTTGAATCCTGCAAGGAGTCGAGAGCCTGGTTTGACTCCCGAAGGAGAGGAGTAGGGCGTGAAATGGGAGATGCCTCATGAGTGTGCAGCATGGAGGGCATCTGAGTTTTAGGTGACTGGACAGGCTTGATCAGAAGGATCATGGGGAGTCACTGACAGACACTGAAAAGTAAAGTGCCGTGAACCATCCTCCAGCTTTAAATGAAGAAAAGATGGTGTGGGACATCCAGGGAGGGGAGAGGGAGAAGGAAGGGGCTGAATGGGGGCAGACCCACAGAGTGCGGAAGAAAGCTCTGGAGGACTTAGTGATTGATGATATGTGGGGAGAAAAGTCAGGGAAAGATCCAGAATGAATCCCACGTCTCTGGTATGAGTGACTGGGTGGAGTGGAGGGTCACGCACTGAAACAGGAGTGAGCTGTGGGCAAAAGGAGCAGATCAAGCTTTTGAACATGTAGCTTGAGTTATGTTATTTCTGTTGCCTCAGCTGCCATGGGGATGGACTAAATGATGCTCCTCTTTGATTCCTGCAGGCTCCGAGCACAAGCCTCAGCATGTAGGATATGCTCAGGGAAAAGCACTGAATGATAGATTGGCACTATCACCCCATTCCCTGTGGCCTGATAGAACTGACTCACCAAGAGAGCTGGATTAGGCAAGACTCAACCTCCAGATTGTACAACAGCAAAAGCACCGTGTCAGTCAGCAGCTAAAACCACATTCTCAGTGCAGGCAGAACCAGAGGAGCTGTTTTCTGAAATTGTCACATGGCAGTGTTTTGAGTGGGAAGAGATCTGGCATCAGCAAAGGACCCTGCCTGTTGCCATCTTCCATGCAGAGATGGATCCATGCTACCAGCAAGCCATCATGGCCAAAGATTTCAAAGGACCAGGAAGAAAAGCTTGCTCAGAGAAGATGTGAGGTGGAAACATGTTTGAGTTTTCAGTCAAGTTCTTTTCCCTGAACAAAGCAAGCTTGTAGGAAACTGATTATTCTATTTCCTTCTCAGAAGTGGAGACTCCAATGTCAGGGAGAATGGCTTCCTATGAGTACTGTAAGTTGTCTCTAGTGTTTTCTGTGATTTATGCACAGAAGGCTTGAAAAACAGGATTGAGTATCTCATCATGTCCCGGTTGGACAGAGGTCTCTCACTGCATGTGGCTCTCCCGTCTTCTGTGTCTAATGGCAGATGGCGTGTGGGTTGCTCATTGCATATGGTCTTCTTTCTGAGGGACCATGTTTGCCTATAAAACCCTATGTAAACCAGAGAGCAAGAACAAGTCCCAATAAGGACACATCTGTTTTGAAATTTTTTGTTTTTAGGACTCTCGATTACTGAGAAGATGTGCTCCGTTTTGAACTTGGGTGTCTCTATTTCGGAAAAGACACAATTACAAGCCTGTGACATGAAGTTTTCCAGATGTTAGCTAGGTAAGGAAAGTAATATGGTGAACCTCCAGATATCCATCACTCAATTTCAACACCTTCCAGTATTTGCCCGTTCTTGCTTCATCTATAACTCTCCACAGACTTTCACTTGCTATGATTCTCCCTGAATGGTGAATTGATTGTGCCAGGGAGCAAGGTACAGTAGAGTCTCAGCAGAATCACAGGGGGCTCCGCTGCTGCTAGTTTAGTGGACCTTGACGGCAAATGTCATGTTTATCTTTGTACCCCTGGGCTTACACACGACCTAATATGCAGTTGACACTCAAAGAATGACATGACTGCTCCGCACTAGGTGTGTGATTTTGGAAACATCCTTTAATCTCTTTAGCCCTGGAGTTCTCATTTGAAAAGTATAAACAAGAAATCTGCCTGACTCAACAGTGCTGAGCATTAAATCAGACCATGTATGGAAACTGTTTAGCACCATGCTGAGTGGTAGTAAGCTCAGTCATGCTATTCCCTCTTCTTTCTCCATTACTCTTTGGCTGTTAGAGCCTAGGCCTTCTTAAGACATAGGAATTCAAATGAGTAGGTAGAAAGGAAGAGAAAAAGAAAGGCAGGGTTAAAGTGATGAGGAATAAAGAAGGTGGAGACAAAAGAAGAAAAGCAGAGAACAATGTGGGTTTAATAGAAGGGGAACAAGAGAGAAGGCTCTTCTAGGTATCCTGAAATCCAGCTTCATGACATATCCATGGAAGAATGTGGCACGTCTGAAAACATCTCTCTTGAGTCCCTTACGTCCTCTGTTAAAAGAAAGCCAAAATGTTGGCACTGTTTGTCCCCCCAGGCAATGCCCCTTTCTCCCCTCACTGTCACCCCAGCCATCTATGGTCCTTGTGTGCTTTTCTCAATTGTCCCTTCAGAACTTGCTCCCTAAAGAGCATCAAAAGAAAGCTCCATATGGGAGTATGAAGGATGGTGGGCTCTAAGGTGCCCAGGTGGGGGAAAGAGCATGCATTCCCTTCCTTCTGGTCTGTGTGAGGTCCTGCGTGTAGACCATCAGAGCATGGGGTGATGAAAACTATGGCAGAGTTCAGGTTGCTGAGAGGTCGCTGCAGAGGGATCAAAGTGGTTGATATACTCATGGTCAGAGAAAGCTTCTCTAGGACAATGGGGGATGTTAAGCTGTGTCTTGAGTGGACAGCAAATGTTTACCCAGTAAAGAAAGCATTTCAGAAGAAGTAAAAGTCCTATATTTGATTAGCCCAAAGGTTAAGTTGATTTTTTTTTATTTACATGCACATATTCTCATTGACAGATAAATATAGCATTGCCCCAATATCATGGACCTCAAATTTCTTTTTACTGTCCACCCTAGCTTTGGATAGCCCAAGATTGTTTCCCCCACAGTGGAGACTAATCAACTGAGCTTTAGATTCTTTCCCATTGCCTTACTAGACTACAACTTCTCAAGCTCCAGATCACTAGCTGCCTGTGACCAGCTGTTGGGAACCCCTCTGTGAGCCAACCCCTGGATCTAGAACCTTCACCTGGCACTCTTTGCCTTGGGTAGAATTACCTGTGACCTTGCCACTCATTCCTCTAGCTTTCAAGTTCCTCCACGGTGAGAATCATTAATCTCTGTATCCCCTGCCACCAACACAGGCTCTAGTAAAATGTTGGTGTAAACAAATGTTTCTTGAATTTAAAGTAACTGAACCTTAACCCAAGGATAAAAAGTGAAAACTTCAACAGTCACCAGATGGTCTGCATTCTTCTGGCAAACACTGCCATGTGAAGAACACCCAAATATGTAAGCTGGCTTTTGCATATTTCATCCAGATGTTCGGCTTCAGGTAGAAGCAGACGAGGAAATCCTTAATGAACAGACTAGTGTTTCTTAACATGTCTAACCTCCAGACCTCCCTGTTGTCTCCTGTACTAACACTGCAGTTCACTCAACATTCTTAAACGGGCTGCAAAATAAAGTGCCTCGTGTTAGAACCGCAAGCAACAAGAGAAGTGGAGGGAGAGCAGAGGTACCTCCAAAGCCCTGTGGCATGAGTACTCCAGCTGTTGTGTTGGGATCAGGAGGCTGTGTAGCTGGAATAAGGTGGGCAGAGGGCAGGAAAGTGGAGAGCTAGGAGTGGGGTCTGTGCCATGGCACAGCCAGCAGTGCCTTACTAGATTGGGACTCTGAGTGCCCTGAGTGAAATGGTGAGACTCTGTAGTTTTGAACAGAGGAATGACGTGGTATAAATTACCTTTTCAAAAGAACATGCTGACTTATTTAAATGAGACTAGCCTGTGAGGTGGGGCAGGGGAAAAGAAGGAAAGTGGGGAGAGCACTTAGGAAGCTACCATGGTCATCCGGGTAAGAAGTGATGGCAACTTGGACTGGGGAGGTCATGGCAGGAGTGGTGAGGAATGGCTGAATTCTGGATGAATTTTGCCTTCTATTTCCCAATTGTCTGTGCTCTGCCTCCAGACAAATGCCCATCCAAGAATGCTGCTTTATACTAGAAACCACACAGTAGGGCAATAACATGCTTTTATTTTCAGTAAGTGAACAAACAAACAGATACCCCCGATCCAATATGATCTAGATGCTGGTTCTCAGAGACATACTCCAAGATATCTCACTTTGGCTTTATCCTGCCTCTTTGAAGGACCCAGAAGCTGAAGGAACAGAAACTGTGAATTATGCCTCCAACTGTGGTGTGGGACAAGAAGAACTGTTGCCAGAAAAAATATATATACATATAAAGAGAACTGGTTGAATTTATTTTTTGATGCTTTTCTCACTTTGTGCCAGAAACATAAGCAGAGAGAATAAAAGTGGGAATTTTGATCCCCTGAATGTAATTTCACAGAGAAGCCAATACCTGTAGGGAATGCGGGTGACAATGAGGGACAAAGAAGGCTGGCTGATAGGGACAGAAACCAACAGAGGGAGGAACACTATCGGGAGGAAATGACCAGATGCAGATCCTCACAGTTAAGGAGGATGAAGGGTCTGGTCTCAGAAAGACCATTCAGATGAGCTTGCATATCCTGGGCTCCTCAGGGTGGTCTTCTAGGCTTCCCATGCTCTGATGCAATGTCAAGCACTGTCTCCTCACCTGGCCAACTTCCAGTGTGCAGAGGCAATTTATTGTGTGCAGGGCACAAGTGGTTCCATCCACACTCCAATTCAAACCGTGCAGCACCCCAGTGAGGCAGGTTACTTCATCTTACAAAGAAAATAGAGGCCCCAAGTTTGGAAGGGACATACGAAGAATCATGTAGCAAGTTAAAGACTTGCCAGACTCCAGTCTGTGAGTCACATTTGAGCCTCCTCTCTTCAGAATTGTCTGGGCTTCCCAGCAGGGCCAGCAGACTATCTCTGTGAGCAGTGTGAAGGAATTTGGATGGGCTGGGGTGAGCAGGATGTCATGAGTAGGTCCAAGCACTGAGTCTCTTAGCCATGGGAGTAGCAATGCCTAACAGTCATTCCTCCAGACAGTCCCATAGCAAGAAGCCAGAGTGCTTGTCCTCTTGCTTCCCTTTTTGGAGAATATGAGCCAGATCCATTTAAATGAGCCATTCTGATGACTGCAAAACTCCTTCTAGAACAATGGCACCTAACTGGCTGCACATCAGAATCACCTGGGCAGCTTGAATAAATACTGATACCTCTTTTATCCTGAGTTTTTCATTTAATTTCTCTAGGGCATTCTAGTGGAGAGTTAAGGTGAAAATAACAGTACGTTAGAAAGTCTTCTTCCAGCGTCTATACACGTTGTCTATGCAAGAATTAGGATAACTAAAATATTTAATTACGCATTTATTCAGCAATATGTAAGCTATTATAAATACTATTGCAATTTTAACAACCAAAAATATAACATTTTCCTCCACTGTTTTGGATTCTCTTGATAGCATAAATTTCCAAGAACAGAATTAGCTTATTGAATTAGCAGAATTAGCTGATTGAAACGTATGAACGATTTTAAAGTTCCTGATGCAAATTGACAAATGATCCTCAAAAACTGTTCACCAATTTGTGTTCCCTTAATTTTTAAAAAATAGGAATGCTCACGTCCAGCTTCCCCATCACCACAGCTTTTCAGTCGTGGAATGGGCTTTCTTAGGAGGTAGGGAACTTCTCATTATTGGGGATGTTCTAGTGTATCTAAAGGGCAATTTGCTGAATGTGAACTGTATGCAGCCACTCCTCGAGTTTGGGTGGGAAATGTAGGGCACACAGAAAGCTTGACTGCAAGATCCCGCCCCTGGTCCTGGCTATTTACTATTTCAGGGAGAGCCTGAATCCACAAGGCTGTTTTCAGGCAACTGATGGGCCAGTCTAGGGTGGAAAGGCAAGTTTACTATGGAAAATGCTCAGGAGAGGCTGGGATCCATCAGTGTTCAGGAAATACTGCTGGAGTCAACGTGTGTGAGAATGACCGAGAGCAAGGCAATGAAGGTGACAAAATGGAAAGGAAGATTGTGAGCTTCCTAAAAGGCTTCCCTGGGCTTACATTATCTTTCAGCAAAGAGGCTCATCCAATATTTCAGGTGGTTTTACCATTGGGTGTGACTGACACACATTTGGAGTGGAGGAAACAATTTGAAAGAATTCTAAAATGTGTTGTGCGTCTCTCCAAAACAGGCAGCATGGGCTAATAGAAAAATCAGGGTATACAGAGTCAGACAGGCCTGGGTTTGAAGGCTCTCCCAGACAGATCCCCTGGACTGTGTACAAGATGCCTGACTTATCTGAGCCCCAGTAAAATGATGGTAATAATGTTCTCTCCATGTTCTTGGGATAACTAACATGCTAATTTGTATGTGAAGCACCTAGAAAGAGACTTGGCACATAGTTTGTAACCAATAAGAGGGATCCGTTATTGCATTATTGATTAGAACATACTTACATCCTTCACTTTACACACAGGTAATTAAATGGTGAGAATGATGGCATTCATGATCATTATAATAACAGTTACAAAAGCAACCTCCTATTGGGGACCTAGTATGTGCTAGACATTGTCAATTGTGTAAATACAACCTCTTCTATTTATCTGGTACTTTAATAATTGTCTACGAAGTTTTATCTTTGTCAAAAAAAAGAACTAAATAAATCTTATAAAGTCAGTAGACACTATATTGTAAATGAAGAATCAAGTGGTTCTGATGATTTGTCTGAGGGAATAGGGAAAATATGTTAAACACTTTTGGTAAGTAAATTGAATCCTACTCTGCAATCTCTAGGTCCTGTTATTTTAAATATTGTAAAAAAAAAAGTTTTGTAATGTAATTAAGATAAACCTTCAATTTTATGTTATATATCTTATAAAATTTATAATATATAATTATATATTATATTAAGAAAATAAAGCTTGTCTACTGCTGTTTTAATTCCATCTTTATGATTTTTAGAATAAGATCTGATGTCAAAGATACTGTTGGTGCTCCCAGCATCTCTGGTTTTTGGGGATTTCCCCCTTTGCTCCAGGAAGTTTCATTATTGACTCCAGATTCCAGCAAATCCCCAGAGCTCAGGCATTTTACGTGTCTGTGGTAGGGAGAGACAAAGAGCCTGTTTCCCAGGCCAGGTTCTGTTTACACTTCCTTGATCAGGGATAATGATTTGTTTACAGGAGACATTCTGTCTTCATTAAACTCACTTCTGGACAATCAATGAAGGGACTAAGATGACAGGACACATGTGTGTTTGAAGTTCACACATCCTGCCTTGCTCAAGCAGGACCAAGGCTCAGCCAAGACTTTCTTGTACTGACACCTAGGATCAGGAAGAAAGGATGACCCTTCCCAAAGGAACATAAATAGTCTCAACAAATGACTTTGCTAATTATTCTTCTCTGATTCCTGTAACTCAGCGTAGGGCAGATCCTGCCTAGTATATTCCACATACAGTGCAGTCTGCCTTCCATTCCTATTTTAAAAATCATACTTTCAGGAGTTCAATAAATTAAAAGCATTTCTGTAATTAAATTAGGTGCTTATCTTTGCAAGCTCTATACAGAGAAGCAGCCACCAACATTAATTGGCTGATATGCCTTATAAACTGCAAGGCTCATGCTTTAATTTGAGATCAAATCAGAATAAAAGAATTTACACTAATCTTTCCTTCAAAAAGTGGGTATTTTTAACTAGCTAGGCATAATACTTTGTAAAACTTCTTATTTATGAAGATACTTTACAGTGTGAGGTTAAAAAAATAAGCACAATGTAGTTCCTTTGTTATTAATCACTGGTTTGCAATCACTTGTTTGTCTCATCCTAGTTTTCTTCTCCAAGCTAAAATATAGTTCTTCCTTCTAATTTAGCCCTCCTTATCAGCTATGTTATTTACCACATCCATTCTCATGAGTGTGTAGTAGTGTCTCATCATGGTTTTAATCTGCATTTGTCAAATGGTGAATGATGCTGAGTATATTTTCCTGTGTTTATTCACCATTCATCATATCCTCTTTGATGACATGTCTATTCATGTCTTTTGCACTTTTTGAGTTATATTATTTGTCTTATATTATTAAATTGTTAAAGTTCTTCGTAAATTCTGGATAAGTCTTTTATTTGATACATATTTTGCAAAAATTTTCTCCCAGTATGTTGCTTTTTTTTTTTTTCACTTTCTTAGTATGTTTTTTTGAAGTGCAAAAGTGTTTCATTTTGATTGGGTTAATTTCAGTTTTTTTTTTTTCTTCTATGAACTGTGCTTTTGGTATAGTATCTAAGAAATCTCTGCAGAACTCAAGGTCTCAAACATTTTCTTTTATGTTTTCTTCTAAAAGTTTTTATTGCTTTAGCTCTTACCTTTAATTCTATGATACATTTAGAGTTAAGTTTTGTGCATGGTTTAAGATGAAGGTCTGAGCTCATCTTTTTTTAAATTTTTATTCATTTTTATTTTTTATTTCAATAGGTTTTGGGAAAACAGGTGGTGTTCTGATACATGCATAAGTTCTTTAGAGATTATTTCTGATACTTTGGTGCACTCCTCACCTGAGCAGTCTACACTATACCTAATGCATAGTCTTATCCCTCACCCCCTCCCACCCTTTCCCCCAAGCCGCCAAAGTCCATTGTATCATACTCATGCCTTTGCGACCTGGTAGCTTAGCTCCCACTTATGAGTGTGAGAACATGATGTTTGGTTTTCTATTCCTGAATTATTTCCTCAGATGATGAGGCTTTACTACTTGAACCCTAAGACTATACTTAGGTCTGACATCCTGTTTCAACTGCATAGCAGGTGAACAGATTGATGCATTAAGAATAGGGAGGATCTTTTCCATGACATGTAGATAGCAGGAAGTATTTAAAGCAATTGCATTGGTCGCTAATAACCTGGGGACAAAAGAAAAGCAATTCCATTGACCTTGTGCCCAGCTTGAAAACTCTGCTGAAGCAGCTCTCTGAGGTCTTTCCTCCTCGTGAACAGATTGAATCCTTGTATTAATGAAGGTGTGAAAAATGCATTTATTGTTTTTTTTTTTTTTAAAAAGGTGTTTCTGAGTGACAGATGAGCATCTCGTGGGTATTCTCCACTCCACCTAGGCATCACATGAAGGTTGCTCACAGTCTAGAGGACCTCAGAGGTCAATGGCAACAGCTGCAGCCATGACAAGGTGGCAGCCTTTATTTCTGAGAACCATCTTAAGTTTGGACCGACACGTTTTCCTACTGTGAACTGAAAACAACACTGTGGTTTGAAGAATTGTGGCTAAGACTATGTGAGTGGTAAATTGGAGTTAGGGTTTTAATTGAAGTCTTTATGACACCAAATGTGAGTCCTTCTTCCCTTGCCATAATTTAGCATGAAAAGGCAAGTGGGTTTGAGGTGTGGGGCAAGCTGGGTTCTTGCTGAGCCAGTGCCCAGAGGTCTAAGCTCCTTTGAAGTAGTACCCAGATGTCATTGGTTTTTTTCCCAGAAAGAAAGAATTGGAAAGCAGCCTCACCTGCAAGTTTGAAAATCGTAGCACTTCACTCCTGGCCAGAAAAATCACTGGGAATACACAACTCCCTGTTAAGAGATCTGGACCATAATGCTGGCTCCACTCCCAACCAAGTGACCCTGACTAAGACATTTCAACTACCTGGGCCCCAGTCTCCTTATTTACAAATTTGTGAAGTCAATTTGTGGTCTACCTACTTCTTGGTGCTAACATGTTTAAAAGACAATATCTGGAGAAGGCAATACTTAATCAAAGAGGCTCTGTGATGCATATAATCTCTTTTTTCTAATCCCAGTTCCGTCAACATTTCTGGCTGGCCATGGAAAATCATCCTCTCTCCCTGGGCCTCTCTTTAACTGTATAATGGAAAGGGTGATCTAAATGCCTTCTGGAGTTCATCTAGCTCTGAAAATTGATGACCCTTGGCCTCTCCTGGGTCCTGGCTTTTTGGCAAGGCCCAGCACATTTTGCCAATTCATCGCACAGGGATGTGGCTGTCTTCCGAAGAAGAGATGAGAGATGAGACAAGTTTTCCCATTGAATCTGTCAGTGCAGAGAAGACCAGGGTCTAATTGCCTTCACTGGAGAACCTGTGGCACTGGCCCAGGTCTGACAAAGGGCACCATGTGGGTATACCTAACCAGGCAGTGTGATGTCATGCCCACCAGAGACCACAGACTTAGCTTGGGGATCAGGGAGCAAAAACAGACCCATTGGCTCTAACACACTTTTACCAGAGTTTGGGCATTTGGGGTTGGGGGAAGAGGAGAGGGGCGATGGTGATATGGCAGGGAAGGGAGCTGTCCTTTAAGTAGTACTGGAAGTTAAAATGCCATATCTCCCACAGGTTGCAAGTATGGCTCATGCTTGAAACAGAGAAATACCCCCACCAGAAGGAAGAATAATGAGAAAAACAGATTTTAGAGCGAGGCAGAGCTGGACTGGAATCCCAGTTCTTTCACCCTCTGGTGGTTGTATGACCTTGTGTAAGGCTCTTAGCCGGGCCGCTGGCAACTTCCCTCTCTATGGTGACATAGTATCTGGGAAAGCAAGCTTCACTCTTTGTTTATTTATTTTAGTGAGAGGAATGACAGGTTTTCTCTATCTAGATGGCCCAGAGATCTTCTCTGCTAGGTCGACCAACTGGCTTCCCTTGGTTAGGTAAAACGCTAGGGAAATTGTCATTGATTGCTCTCTAAGAAGGAAGTTTGGGATTTTTTTTTCTGGCCTATCAAAGCTGGCCCTTCCTGACACTTTGGTCAGAGGAGTTGATTATTTTTAAAAAAGAACAGACAGTAGGTACATTTTCACAAGGACCAAACAACCTTCTGGAAAGACAAGTTCCTAACTCCAGTAACAGTAAACCTCAGAAGAGGACTGAAGAGCCTTTCCAGAAAGGATTCTGATAAGAAAGCCTTCTTAAAGGAAAGGCTCCTCACTCGTATTCTGAGGTTTACTGTTACTAGATCCTCTCTGAGGAAATGAGACAGCCCTTACTATCAGGAAGGCAGAGGATCTTAGTGGTCCAGGCAGAAGGCCAGGTGCACTGTGAGGGAAAGGTGGGGTCTTGTAGCACTTGTGGCTGAAGATGGATGGACTGCACCCAAGCAGACTCAGCCTTGGTGGCCCAAGAGACAGCATTTAGCTCAATGACTGAATGTATCAGTAGAAACTGCAAAAGCTATAAGTTTGGGAGCACTGTGATCATGGAGGACCAGGGTAATAAGAGCACCATGCAGTGGACTCGTCAGTCTCTCCAGGGCCAGTTTTCCATGGAAATCCACTATGGTGCTGACCAGACTCCAGCTCTCTCTCCATCTGGCATTTGGAAGCAGAACTAATAGTCCCTTTGTCCTCAGTAAGACCTAAAGGTTTTTGAGAGGTTGTTGGACAACTGGAAGTAGGACAGGGGTTGATTTTGAGAAAGAAAAAAACTTCCTTCTAAGTGGGCAAATGGACTTTGGATGATTAACTGGAAATATTAGACATGTTTTCACATATTCCCAAGCTGGTGAAATAGTCCCTACCAGTCCCATGCATAATAGGATTCATGCAATCTGCCTATACAGATGTGTTGGGATAGTTTGTCAGTGTATCATCTGGGTCTGGTGGAACACCTGGCACATAGTATGTCATCAGCCAATGTTTGTGGCCTTAAGCTCCTGAAGTGACATAGATGGAAGGAAGGCTTGATGCCCCATGGAAACACTGCTATCACTTCAAAAGTGTTTCTAGGAAACTCTCTCTTTGTTGAGATAGGAGTATGTTGGGGTAGGAGTAGGGTTTGCAATACAGAGAGTGGACAGAACTATCTGAGATCTCAAGAGGCTTACAGTGCCTGAGGAACAAGTCTAATCCCTAGGAAGTGGTTCTAGGATGAACAAATGGATGAGGACTCTGTTAGTTACTGTTGGATTGTAAGAGATGAAGTTCCTTTGTTTACCTGAAGTGACGGGGATTATTCAGAGCTGATGAGAGTCACAGAAAGGTGTACCCATGACTGGCCCAGCATTTCCCAAGGAGGCCTGAATTACACAGCTCATCAAAATCACCTGACTTTGCAAGAAAGGGATGCAAAAATGTTCCCACAGGTCTTGGCAGCCACAGGTTGACTATCAGGATATCTTTGAGAGAAAGGCACACAAGGATGCTAGGGATGCCAGGAGCAGCGGGGCAGCCTTCGAGAGACGACGGACGCAGAGCAGCTTTGGGGAGGAGGTTATCCGTCATGCCATGTGGCAGAAGGGCTTCTTCATCCATCTGTTTCTGTTGCTCCTCTTGCTAAAACCCAACCACTCTACCCTCTCCCCACATATCCCTTCTTTGCCCTGTACTTCTGCCTACTCATTCACATGTGAGGCCCCTGCGATTTAGAGATAGCCTTTGAGTTTCTCTGGGTCTTCTCTTTTCCAGAACACACCGTCTCACTTTCTTCTTCTTCAGGGTTGTACCTTCCACGGGAGCTCAGTAAACCTTGTGCTTCAGATCATCCGGGATCTCCTGAGGGAACCCACCAGCCCAGGAGAGGGAGCCCTGAGCACGTTTCACCCAGGATTGCAACTCTGAAAAAGTGCCCAAGTCTCTTTGTGCCTCAATTTTCTCAGCTGTAAAATGGAGATAATAACATGGGCTGCAAGCCTCAAAGCCAGGGTCTAAGGGAAATTTGCCTCTGCCTGGGGGGTCTGGAGCTCTGCGCTTGTAAGGGTGATAATTGTACAGGTTTATGGAGCTAACTCTGTCTTCAGAGGCCCTTTGCTCTTGATCTTCACTGTGGCTCACATCCTCTGAAACCTTTTCACGGTTGAGACCTGCCTCCCTGAGAGCCGAGAGGAAGGAAGGCCTTGGGATGATCCCTAAGGTGAAGTGAGTGACACAGCTGAGTTTCAAAGCGGTCCCATGACTTGATCATACAGAAAGTAGCTAGCAGAGGACAAGGAGCAGGACAAGCTGTCCCACTGCATGTGGCATATCAGGATAAATTGCCCTCTCCCAGGCCGCACAGCCAAGGGGTTACATGCACAGATTAGGAGCTCAGATGCACCTGGTTTTGATTCTTGGTTCTGTCCCCAGAACTATATCCGTTGGGACAAGTTACTTAACCCCCTCAGAGCCTCAGTTTCCCTCCTTGCCTATTAGCGACTGTGGAGACCTTCAATCCCCTTCATTAAGGGATTAAGACTGTACAAGTGAGGACACCTGACAGGAGTGGACCCGGTTGTCGCCTCCACGCTAATCCTGGAAACCAAGGCCAGAGTTTGGAAACATTTGTCCAGGGCCAGGCAGCGACCCACGGATGCCAGCAGAGCGCCCTTCCTGCTGTCGTAGAGCCCCTAGATGGTGCTGGTGCACCGGGCAGCGCCGCCACGCGCCCCGCCCGCCCATGCCCGCTCCCAGGCGGCCGCAGACGCCGCAGCGGCGGGGCAGGGACAAAGGAAGGAGTGGCGGCAGGGGGGCTACCCTGCGGTCCCGTGGGACCCCTGCAGTGTAGACCCTCGCTGCTCAGCCCAGGGAGCCCCAGGGCCGGGCGGGAGCGGGCGGGCCTGGGGGGCGGGGAGTGCGGGCCGCCCGGCACCACCCACCCCGCCCGCCACCGCTGCAGGGAGCAGGTGGGCTGAGCGCGCCCGGCTTCCAGGGCTCTGGGAGCCGGATTGTTGAGCCTTCCTTCGTGCCAGGCCTCGCAGCGGGGGGATCTTGGAAAGTCCCTCCGTGTCAGTTGCTAACCCAGGTTCCTGTGGCTTTCACCTTTTGCATCATTGACCTTGAGATTCTGGGCTGCAAGGGACAAGCCCAGAGCCTGGGGGAAGAAGCAACTGTGGCGAGCCGAGGAGTCCCTCCGCCGCCCACAGCGTCAGTCTCCCCACCTGCAAAGTGGGCATGATGATGCCTGCCCCGCCTTGTTGACTTCCTCACTTAGCAAACGGTTCCCGCGCTCCTGGTCGTGCCCAGCAGCGGCACCGGGCTCTGGGACATCCCTGAAGAATGAGAAGGGGGCCCAGTGGACCTGCCAGACAGACAGGAGCTTCAGAGGCACGTGCCCAGATAGAGAGGCTGGTGAGAGGAGAAACTCCAGGGAGGATAAAGAAAGCTTGGGGAAATGCCCTGAGAACTACACCGCTGCTGTGAGAATTGTTATTCCGACAAGTTAGGGCGAGTGATTTTAAAGCACTTTTTCACCATTGTTCTGAGACTGAGTCTACAGGGTGGGTGTTCCCAGCTCTCACTCCACATTGCTCCTCTCAGGTAAACAGGATTGGATGCTGATTAAAGGAAAGCTCGGAGCCAAACTGGATGTGAACCTTTGCTCTACCCCACTTGCTAACTAAGTGATGTTGGGCAGGTTAATTCAATTCTCCAAGCCTGGATTCCCCTATCTGTAAAAATGGAGGTTAAAAAAGGCTATGTTCCTAGATTTTAGGGAGATTTGTAGTAATATGTATTGTTACATTATGTTTAGTCGCTAAGTGATGCAGCAGAGAGACTTGGGAATCAGGAAATATGGATCCTGGTTCCACCAATGTGACTACCTGGTAGAAGGGTCTGGGAGAAGCCTTTTCTCCTTAGCTATTGGGTTACCCATCCATGCAAGCTAGACACATGAAGGGCATGAGGCCATCTGGAGACCAGTGTCCCCTCCAGCCCACTCCCAGGGCCTATGTGCTTACAGACAGGCTGGAAAACCACTTTCTTCCATCCCATAAGGAGAAATAGTGTAATGGTGAAGGACATGTACTCTGGGGTGGGACGGCCTGCATAAATTCCAGCTGCACCATGTTCTAGGTGTGACCTTGGGCAAGTTACCGGCGCCTCAGTTTGCTCATCTGTAGGATGATGATAATAGTAGTAGTATAAAATTTGGCTCGAGTGGGCTAGGTGGTAGTAACAAGAAAATTCAAGCATGATTATCTCAACATAAAAGAAGTTTATGTCTTAAAATGGGCCAGGGTAGTTTTAGATGAGCAGGGGATTCTGTTCCCGTAATTCAGGGGACTCAGGCTGGTAGTTGTTCTGTCAGCTGTAACACTTGATTTCTGAAGAGGTCCTGATGGAGAGGAGTATGGAGGGGAGCTCATGGGAGCTCTAAGGCCTGCCACTTCAGGGAGGCACCTGTACCTTCCACTCCCATTCCATTGGCCAGCACCAAGTCACATGACACCCTCCCTCAACCCAGGGCTAGGCTGGGACAGGGAGCCTTGGCTGTGAGCCCAGGAAGAAGATGCCAATGGACTACAAAAACCAGGCAACAGCCTTTGTCACAGTGACCTATGTTAGAGGGTTATTTTGAGGATAACATTACAGTTTAATATTTGTAAAGTACTTAGAACAGTGCCTGCCACATGTTGACACTACATAAATATTTGCTATTATTATTTTCATTGCTATTCTTGTCCCTTAAGAATTCACTGAATATATAAACTGGGAAGCCACCTAGAATTCCAGCCAGCACTGCAGAACATTGTTTGGGCAGCCTCAGAACACCCCCCTCCCCCTTGTCAATCTCAGCAAATTCAGGCCATGTGAGCTTCTCACTAATGCATTTTGTTTCTGTACTGACAGGGAGGCGTGCTGGAAAATATATCTTTCTGGAGGCTCTTTATGTCATTCTGATGCTTGAGGAGAGCCTCTAGCTGTGCTGACTCTGGTCTTCACCTTTAAATGAACATACAGATCCCGGGCGATGGTTGCACACATGCCTCCTCCAGTCTTCAGGTACCAGCTCTCAGGTGCTACCTCTTGCACGGTGCTACAGGAGCAAAAGACAGGATCACAGAGGTTCCTAAGGACAGCTAACAATTGGATCTGACAAATGTTGGTTATTAAAAGTTACTTAAGGCCCAGTGTGGTGGCTTATGCCTGTAATCCCAGCACTTTGGGAGGCTGAAGTGGGGGGATCACTTGAGATCAGGAGTTCGAGACCAGCCTGGTCAACATGGTAAAACCCCCATCTCTACGAAACCTACAAAAAATTAATTGGGCATGGTGGCGGGCACCTGAAATCCGAGATACTCAGGTGGCTGAGACAGGAGAATCGCTTGAACTCAGGAGACGGAGGTTGCAGTGAGCTGAGGTCACTGCACTTCAGTCTAGGAGACAGAGCAAGATGCTGGGTCAAAAAACAAAACAAAAAAAGTCACTTAACACCTTTGCCCCTCAGTTTACTTATCTGTAAAATAAAGTTGAAAACAATAATGGCTGCAGAGAGCTATTTAAAGCTCCCTGCAGGAGACATGACGTGAAAGTTAATATACATGAAGCCCCAAGCACCCTGTTAGGCCTAGAGCACGCTCTTAATACTTAGAGGCAACTTTTGCTCCATCAGTCTTAAACTTTGACTCATTCTTGCCTCTGCATCTATGGAGTGCTTAATGTGCACCACACAGAGGTAAAATAGGTTGGTGTAAGTGGGCTGCCAGGATCCTAGCCTTTAAAAATGTTCACCTGCTTGTCCTGGCCTGAGGTCTCATGCCTCAGACACCCAAACTTTCAGGTGAGAAAGTCAGGGCACTTCTGTCAGCCTGCTCCCTCCTTTCTGAGCTCTACCGCATGGCTTAAGCACAATACTGCCAACTTGTGCCATGCTTCTGCCTTGCTAGGTAAAAGTCCTCAATGCCAAAGGCAGTAGTCAGTAATTTTTGTTTGGAGATAAGGAATGAAGTGTGTGTTAGGAAGTGATTTTTAAAAAACAGCATTGGTGAAAAGAATGAGTACTTTAAAATAACCTTACAACATTATGGAATCTTGACACACAGTCTTCAAATCTACCCTGTGCCCAAAGCTGTCTTGACCCAATATCACCAACGGTGACATTATGTACATGCCTCCATGTACATAATTGATTGCTTTTGATTTCACTATTACTGCATTATAAGTCACATTTTCTATTAGGCAGATTGTGACCCCAAAAGTCATAATATATACCACCAGCTCTCCAGGAAAAATATATATGCATATATTTTTATAACTTGCATATAGATAGATATATAAATTGAGTATGAATTTACTAATGTAAAGTACGTATACTATAATTTTAAAATAATAACAAAATAATTTTCTTTATTTTAAATTCCATATAACCAATTTATTCTAATAGAAGTCAATTGTTTTTATTGGTTTTTGCCAAACTCTTATATTTGTTGCCAATCTGTGATGGCTATTGAGAATGCATGTAGTTTACACATGAATATTAGTTGACATTCTCATTTTAGTTAAGATGAAAGTGAAATAATGAAGACATATGTTTGACTCTCATGTGTTCCTCAATTACATGAGCAACTCCTTTGCTGACCTAGAGAATTGTTTTAGAATAGCGAAACAATATTTTCTCAAAAATGTTTTATGTTATTCACAATGTAACTGATAAAGATGTAACACACTTTTAAGTGCCTTTATTAAGATTTTATCCATCACTCTTTCACATATATACAACTAACAAATCAATAAATTGAGCCCTGATTTGTAAGGTTTGCTTATTTTCATGGAGTAAATACTTCCAACAATGACAAGTTAAAGCTACCAAGGTCACTTCACTGAGCATGAGGTTACTTATATCACTGTATCTGGATGGTGAAAATACTATATCATGGTGTGCATTTATCTTTTCAATTTCATCTGCAGTTTATGATTGGATAATAGCAAACAGTTGTAAAATAATTAGAAAGTGGTGATTTTGAGTATTTGTCATGGTTGATTTCACTATTATTGCATTATAAATTATATAATTCAATTTTTCGTAATGGCCGTGTTTAACAACCAGCTCAGAAAATTTCTAAAAATTTAACAATCAACTTGGGAACTGGCTGTTAGCACACCACTGCCGAGAGTCTAATGTTATTTTCACTGGAAACTGGGTTAAAGCAGTACTATTTCTTGATACTGTTCAATAAAGTATAAGGAAAAAGAGAGACCAAGAAAGCAGGTAGGAGGAAAGGGAGTTGATGGAGATGTTCAGTTTCAACTGACCAGACCTCATCTGTGCCAACAGAAACAAACCATCAGCGTAGGCACTGAACTCTTTGAAAATCATGCCTCCACAGAGGTCCATTCTATGTCCCAATTTTGCTTTTGCGCAGACATGTATAACAGCTCAGCCTCTGGCTATGGCAGGGCACTCAGCTTCCCCATTCACCAACATTGAGTGCTGGCTGAAAGGCACAGAGTATCAGCTGCGCGTGCTTCTTCACACCCATCTCCACCCCCAACGCCATCTCCTGGCTCATTCATTCTCATTCCTAGTGTGAGAGCAGAGGGCCAGGCTGCCAGCATTTGTCCATGGTGCCATGGTCTGAATGTTTGTGTCCCCTCCAAAATTTATCTTGAAACCTAATCCTCAATGTAGTAGCATTAACAGGTATGTCCTTTGGGAGGTAATTAAGCCGTGAGAGCTCTACCCTCTTGAATAAAATGAATGCCTTATAAAAGGGATGGAGGGAGCTTTCTTAGACACTTTTTGATCTCCCATCCCTTCCACCATGTGAGGACACCTAGACGGCACCATCTATGAGAAACGAACCTTCTCCAGACACCTGCTGGAGCCTTGATTTGGACTTCCCAGAATCCAGAGCTGTGAGAAATAAATTTTTGTTGTTTATAAATTACCCAGTGGCTGGTATTTTGTTATAGGAGCACAAATAGACTTATACACATGAGCATTCTGTCTTCTACGAGCATGCCTCTCTCTGTCTCAATAATGGGGTATCCTATTCCTCAAGCTCTAGGGAAATGTGAATGATGTCATGCGACCCAAAGAAGAAGACCTTGTCTCAAATTCCCATCTGGTTTCCCCGGAAATTTCCCATAGACATCCTTCTAGGACTTCAACCTTTTGATTCTGTGTCTTGTACTTTAGAGATGAACAGGAAAGCAATGGAAGAAACATCTAATGAGAAAAAGAAAAAAGGCCAAAAAAAAAAACAGCTGAATCTCTCCCTATTTAGTTCTCATTATTAATCAGCCCACTGGAATTCATTTTCCCCATGTGTTTCCTCTGGATTCGAGATGGAACGGACTTTGGGGAACACTTAGTCCAATAATCCTGGCAGATGAGAAAACCCAGACCCTCAGAACACTTCCCAAATGGCCTCCATGCCTTTTCACAGAGTTGGTAGCAAGAAAATTCTTCAGAATCAACTCTTTAAACACCTTGAGATATTCCTCCTACTTCTCCTCTTCCTTCCATTTCCAGAAACTCTGAGTGTGCTCTGAGTGTTACAACTTTCCATCAAGTCTGTCCCCACCAGCAGCTCACTAGACTCCAACGCCCTCAGTGATATAAACCATGCCCTAGTCATCCCTGATGCAGTAGAAAGAGCAAAGGCTTAGAATCCACAAACTTGGAGTTTTAGCCACAGCTCAGCCTAGCTGTGTGGCTTGAGCAAGCTGTTTACCCTTTGCCTCTGAGCTCCAGTCTCCATAACTAGAGATGAGAATGACAATACTTATTACAGGGGTCTTCTGAATATTAAATACAATGATATATATAGACTTCCTAATACTCTGGCTGGCTCCTGGGAGCAACAAAACAAATGTTTCTTTTCATGGTGCCTATATCCTTATATTTCCAGTGGATGTAGAAGAGCCTAGAGGAAAACACTCAGGAAAAGAAACTAAATAAGTGAAGTTATTAAATAATGAAAATTTGTCACCAAACCCCTATAGTTTTTTTCTTCAAAACATCCCTATGTTTTTTCCTTCACCATTCTTCCAGTGATTGTCCTCCTTTGGTCCCAATTTCTCACCTCAACTACTACAGACAATGCATGCCAAGTTTCTGCCTTTAGCCCAACCCATGGTTCTCATCTATCTTATACGAACATCTGAATTACTCTTCCTAAGGCAGAGCTCAAGGTCAGGGTCTGTGTCTTACACATCATCTCTATGATTTCCAAAGGTGTTTGGTGAATGCCTGATTGATACAATACACAAAGAAGATATAGCATTATAGATGAAACAATCAAAATATGTATTTTCAATTCTCCTCCTCTTTTGCTTTTCTTCTATCCTTCCAAGTTCTTTCTGTTATCACTTAAACATTATCTTCAGCATTAGAAAAAGTTTAGCAGGTATGTGCTAACAATAATTGCATTTCTGGTACTATACTAAGCGTTTTACAGGCTTTATCTCATTTAATTACAATTGCAGCCCCATAAGGTTGCAGAAAAGATGTCATGTGTGTTCTCAGCATATAAACATTCTTCACAGAGGTTCGGCTAAATGCCAGGCAATAGTGGCAAATGCAGTCTTAATCACTATTTGGTACTCTGAAAATGTGCACTAGAATATGGAGGGGTGAGATAGGAATGGGCAAGAAGATTCCTTTATGGAAACTCTCTTTGTAGTTGTGTGGCCTTGAGCAAGAATATCTACAGTGGCTCTCATTAGCATCTCACAGTTGGTAAAATTTATCACCACCCTCCCTTACATTGTTTAATTGAACTGTAAGTTTCTTGAGACTGGAAGGATGGACATCTTGGTCATTACATGACCACAATCATATGCATAGGGGAGGCTTCAGCAACTTTGGCCCTTGCAAATGTAATAGAGGTGAAATAGCCATTGCATGTCCACTTTGTGGATGAGAGAAACTGAACCTCAGGTAGGTGAAGCTCCATAGCCAAGATGTGATCACAAGACTCCTGATGTTTACTCAGGCCCTCTTCAGTTCCTTAAAATTATCAGTCAAGGACCCTTTGAAAAAACTGCTTATCATTTTAGAAATCATTTGGAAAAATGTGTCACAACTTAGGATATAATTTCATAGGCCTTCTGAAACTTTCTATAGCTTCACAATTCATTCATTCATTTGAAAAATATTTGTTGAGTTTTTCGTGAGCCAGTCACTGTTTTCAGCACTGGGGATATGGCAATAAAATAAGAACCTCGGCACTTAAAAAAAACCAATATTTTAGAAGCTGGTGAGAGTCGATAAAGGAAGGACAGTAAACAGACATACAAATAAATAAATGTATCAAGTATTAGCTGGTGATAAGTGCCAGGAAGAAAAATGAATCAGTAAGAGAGGCATGCAGAGTTTCGTGGAGGTTTTATTTTGCATAGGATGCTCAGAGGAACCCTGTCTGATGAGGTGACATTTTAGCACAATTAGAAAGAAAAACAGAAACAAATTATGTAGGTATTTTGGAGAAAAGAATTCCAGGCAGAAGAAGCAAGGACAAAGGCCCTGGAGTCTAAGCAGGGAGGAGAATGGAAGGAGACCAAAGCCAGATCATAGTGAATCCCGTAGGTCTTGACAAGGATGCATTTTGCTCTCAGTAAGATGGGAAGTCACTAGAAGGAGGAGAAACAGGGTGTGCCTGGTATTCTAAAAGGACCACCTGACTCCACGTGGAGCCAGGACAGGGGTGAAAGCAGAGTGAGGAATTTGGGGATTGTTGCAAAAACTCAGGTGAGAAGTGGAGATGAGTACAGGATAGTGGGATAGGATGGTGTAAGGAATGATTGGTTCGGATACATGATTCAAAAATACAAGTGACAAGATTTGCCAATATAGTAGGAGAGAAAGGAAGATGAAAGAAAGTAGAATTCCAAGGTTGAAATTGGAGAGCTCAAAATTCTTGCCTTAGAAGAACACAGCATTTGGAGACACACTTGTGTGAAAGCTGATAATCGAAGAGACATTCAACAAGAGCGTGTTTTCTGTGGAAAATGCTGAGAGGAGTAGAGCACTTTGCATGGGCAATGATGCCTCTGTTTGGCCTTCAGTTTGCTTCAATAAGGACTTCTCATCTCCCTGCTGTACTCCAAGCACAGGGCTCAGTGTAGGCATGAAAGACCCAGTTCCCTAAGGCTGGCTGACCCAAGCAGAAGGGACTGTCACTAACATTGTTACTGACAAGCAGTGGGTAGACAGAACTTAGCCATAGAGAGGAGGTCAACACTTGAACTCAAGGCTCTACAACAATCAACAGACCGTGGTCGTTGGTATAAAAAACATGGGTACATGCTGTTTGTGGGATACTTTTGCCAGCTTCAAACTCAGGTCACTTGAGTGACTGTCTCCCAAAAACCCAGTGAGAGGCTTTCTATAATGTATGAGAGGAGATCCCTGCCTTGCACTCTGCAGGTCAGAGGGAGGTTTCTGGGCCACCAGGAGGTTTTTAGAAAGGAGTAAAAAACTGTGAGCTCAAGGAATTTGTGTCGTATTCAAACCAGGTGAACTGGTGGTCAAACTCTCATTTAATGGCCCATTTCTGTTTTGCAATGTTATTGAAGGCAGCTACCAGAAATTTTACAAACCGGATTACATCATCAGTCAAGGGGTACTGGAGCCATTTAATCAGCATTCACTTAGCTCCTAGTCTGCTGAGCAGATCCTGGACTCCTCCAGGATCCTCCATCCCAGTGGGTAAGGAGAAACTGTTCCCCGGAGTATGGGCTGAATGTGGGCATGATCAACTTTGGAAATACAGGCAGTGGGAATTTTGGTGTCCTGAGGACTGTGAAGGTGGGGAAGGCAGAAGAGGACATCAACCTTCTATCCCAGTGCAGTGGCCCCTGGAGTTCTGCTCAGGGGAATTGAGTCCTCATGAGTCATTGTCATCACTGGTTTTGCATTATTTATTTGTTTATTCACCCAGGAAGTTAGCTTCCTTATTCAGGCCTTTTCTGGCATTTTAACATATCATGGCCTAATCCAGAAAGTCTAGTGTATTCTTGATTCTGGAGAGGTTATGGAGAAAAAAGAATGCTTACACACTGGTTGGGAGTGTAAATTAGTTCAACCATTGTGGAAGACAGTGTGGTGATTCCTCAAAGACCTAAAGACAGAAATACCATTTGACCTAGCAACCTCATTATTGGCTATATACACAATGGAATATAAATCATTTCATTATAAAGACACATGCACGCATATGTTCACTGCAGCACTATCACAGTAGCAAAGACATGGAATCAACCTAAATGCCCATCAATAACAAACTGGATAAAGAAAATGTGGTAATATATACCACAGAATACTATGCATCCATGAAAAAGAACAAGATCATGTCCTTTGCAGGGACGTAGACAGAACTGGAGGCCATTATCCTTAGAAAACTAATGCAGGAACAGAAAACCAAATACCACCTATTCTTGCTTATAAGTGACAGTTAAATGGTGAGAACGCACGGACACATAGAGAGGAACAACACACAATGGGGCCTATCGGAGTGTGGAGGGTGGGAGGAGGGAGAGATCA